>NC_084603.1:3676664-3758095 GCF_033807715.1 Cololabis saira
TTCTCAAATAAAGGACAATTCTGTATTTTACGGGACGGGTGGCAACCCTAATAACTAGTCACCAAACGTTTCAGTGAAAATTCATCTTTATTGATACCATACATGAATTATCAATGACAGAAACCTGGCAAAAAATATAGATATAAAACCACCCCTATGATGAGGTGCTACAAGAACCAGCTACAAGTGAATTGCCATTTCTCTGCCCTTTACACACCCTTATATTTTCTTAATTACAGGTATTACAACTTAGAAAACACTGGGTGCTGATAAGTTGTCCCTGGATTCAGTTCTGTGTCCGCCTGCTTAACTGGTACGCCACAAAAGTTAACTACGAGGTGCCGGAGACGATGAAGGAGGGGTTTTATTTTTTAAAACAATGGCTTGCAGCTCAGTGTGGCTATACAGACGGCATTTCTGCCAGATAAAATGATGGAGGAATTTCTGACAGGCTGCTCAGTCTGTTGCTCCGTGAGACCCCTGCTGGGAGGATCTGCAAATTACCATCCACCAGCCGACTCCTTTCACGCACGTACCTGCCCAGGACACTGGTCAGCATCGCTATACTCTGCCATTCATTTCATATCTCAATATATTTCTAATCACATACAGATTTTAGATGTATTAAAAATATGTTAAATAGTCTCAAAACAAACCCACAATGACATAAAACATAGTAATTTTAATAAATGTTCAATGCCGGTTGCACCATTGTGGCACATTTCTATTATCTGGAGGAGCTGGAGGCACAAATACAGACTTCTAATTAAGATTTTCACTAATTATGGTTCTTTACTGGTTTTCAAGCACCTGATGGAGCAGAACCCTACAGCTTTGAGACGTCTCCTGAATGAGACAGTAACAGAATGACCAGGGAGCTTTATTTCAAAACAAATCAGCTCTGATAGCATGAACTGACTCAGCAGCCCCACAAATTCCTCCGTATATTAACATGGGTATTTGTACAGGTGGGTCGGACCTCAACAGAGTTTCAGTACATAGAAAAATAAATACAGTTTGCTAAAATGAGGGGGGAATTATTTTAACAGTGATTGTACAATTAAGGAGAAAAAGAAAGAAAAAAAAAGGACATTAAAAAAAAGATGTTTTTCATCTCTTTACATTAGATTGAGTTACTCATAGTTTTAGGGAAGAATACATTGAATAACTTTTACAGAAATTACTACCTAAAAATATACAAGCACAGACACAAACATGGAGAGTAAAGCCAACAAATGATTCATCAAGAAAAACATAAAACAGCGCTGTGTAACTGTATAAGAATCTTTACATGGAGCTCCTTGGTCTGCAGCTTTTTTTTCTTGTTTTTTTTAAATTGTAATTAAAAACATTTCTTGGAAGCTTAAGTTAATACAAAAGTCTTTTTTTTTTTTCTTATTTTACAATCCTGTCAAAACTTGCTTTTAAAATATTTTTGAGTAGCAAATTTAAGAAGATCTCTGTTACTATATTCTCTGAAGAGATGACCGCAAGTTAAGAGATTTCAAGACGAAGCAAAACGGTTCTTCCATGATAAGACAACAGATGGATATTTAGTGGGGGAAACTGGTTTCCAGTGTACTGCTTTGGACTTGCATCAAAGCAGATGCAGCACAGTAGTAAAAACACTAGCCTTGTTCTCCCCAGCTTGTCTTAGCGGTGAAGTCAGTGAGCCCGATAACAGCGAGATGCCCGACACGGATGGATGACATGTTAAGCGGAGGCTTATATTAGTTATTACCATCACAATTAGAATGATCTAACAGCAATACTTACACATTAATATACTGCAAGTCTCAAGATGTTTTACACTTCTTACATTAGCAATAATAGAAAAGAAACAAAAAAATAACACACTGTCAACTCCATAAGAAAAATAGATTGCCGTTAATTGTGGAAAACAGTGCAAAGAATATTCTGGGGTGCTTTTGTTTGTCCGTCTATTTAAAAATAGTTTACAAAAAAAACAGAAAAAAGAGCACAAATCTAAAAGATAGAAAAAGAAAAGAAATGAAATAAAATAAAAACTTCTGTGGCATCTGGCCATCTGATCCAGACATGCTGCGTGCCACCTCTCTCCAGTACCTTAAATGTTTTATGCCGCAGATGTAGGTGACACTACGTGTTTGGGTGTATGCCAGAGTGTGTCTTTGTAGGGCTGTGGGGGTGTGTGAGAGAGAGACAGAGAGAGACAGAGAGAGAGAGAGAGAGAGTGTGTTTAACATTTAGCGTAGTGGTTCTCAACTCCGGTCCTCAAGCTCCGGCACTGTACAGGTTTTTGTTCCAACCAGGTCCTACAAAAACAAATAATTAAGTTTTTAAAACGTTGAATTTTAATACTAAAAGTGCACACAGATTTCTGCAGCCTGCAAAAAAAACAAAAAAGGGGGGGAATAAAATGAAAAGAAATTATGGAAAAGTTAAATAAATGCATTTTCTTCCCCCCACGACAAGAGCACAACAGGAACAACGAAGTGCGTTGTCAAGGAAAACGCATCACGGAGACCCGAGGTTGGAACAAGAACCCACTGGCATGGTCATTATGGCGAGCACTCAAACGGGTCATGTCGTCTTTGGCTCAAACGTTGTGGTGAGCAGTGATCGTCTGGGGGGGGAGAGCTGGGGGCAAACACACAGCCACCTCACCTTTAGGAGGAATGACGAGAGCCAAAGCAAAAAAGGGCAGAGGCCGAGCACCACTTATAATGTGCAGGAGTCACATTCAGTAACTGTCCGGCATTTTACAGGAATACGCTCCATCTGTCCTTCCGCTATCATGTCTTTCTCTGATTATTCTGCTTTCACAGTAACAGAACAAATTAAGAAGGCAAAAAAAAGAAAAAGAAATGATTGAACCCGAGCCCTTCCCGACTCCTCCTGCTAGCGCGCCGACTCGGGCCGATCCCAGTGGGGGTTTAAAGGGAAAGTTCGGTTTTTTACAACCTGGACCTTATTTATGACATTTTTTTATGGTTGTATACTCACCCAGAAAAGTTTGGTGTGATTTGGAGTCCTTCGGAAGATATTAGGTTTTTTGCGAGCCGCTTCTCCGTGTAATGGAGCGCATGAGGGCATAGACGGACGCAGACGATGCAGCGTCTAAATAACACATGATTGCCACGAAACTCGTTCATTTCTTTTATGAATCACTAGATCTGCTTCCAGGACCTGTTGTAACATTGTGGCGCGGTCTGTGTATTAAATAAATAATAAATTTCCGTTTGTAAACAAGACCTCTGAACTCATGACGTCATCTCTGTGCGCGCACTCTGTCCTCCGTTCCGTGAGCTCTTCAGCCGTATACTCTGGCTCAAAACGGTAAGGACGGCCATCATATTCAAAGTCGTCGTCCACAACCTCAGAATTTGACAAATATTCAGACATGTTTCAAATAACTAACAGTAAACTAACAGTAGCGTGAGGTTTCTGTACACGGAGCTGCTTCTGCGATGCGCGCACAGAGATGACGTCATGAGTTCAGAGGTCTTGTTTACAAACGGAAATTTATTATTTATTTAATACACAGGCCGCGCCACAATGTTACAACAGGTCCTGGAAGCAGATCTAGTGATTCATAAAAGAAATGAACGAGTTTCGTGGCAATCATGTGTTATTTAGACGCTGCATCGTCTGCGTCCGTCTATGTCCTCATGCGCTCCATTACACGGAGAAGCGGCTCGCAAAAAACCTCCTAATATCTTCCGAAGGACTCCAAATCACACCAAACTTTTCTGGGTGAGTATACAACCATAAAAAATGTCATAAATAAGGTCCAGGTTGTAAAAAACCGAACTTTCCCTTTAAGTTTTGAAAAAGCATGTTGCTGGGACCTCAGAGCTCTACTGGGATGACTGGGAGTTGTCATTCTTGCTTTCCTGACTGGAGGGAGCCTTGTTGTTCCAGGGTGAGTGTGCCCCCAGTGCCGGGGAACTGTTGAAATTGTCCTCATCCTCCAGGCCATTTGCCACATCGTACTGCGTGTTCTCCAGCCGAGTTATGAGACGCTCGTCTTCGTCACCAAACTCCCCTCCCATCAGTGTGGGCTCTCCTACCATCATCACATCCTAAAGGGGACAGCAAGGGCCGGTACATATTATCCCCAAGATACAGGGGGGTGCGCGCAATGTCTGACTACACAGACGATTTGTTAATGAAGCAGGGGCTTTTTCTTGGGGCATGTAGTCTAGGCCCAATCCAACTGGATTTGATTTCAAAATCAATCAAATCATTATAACTACATTATAACTGCTACAAGCCAAATTCTGGGGAGAATGGGGCCCCAAGTATTGAAATACTGAGGTATTGCTATAATCTAATGCTGAACCCAATCACAACAGGACTACGGGTTGTCTGGGCATCTACTGACAGTTTAGTCTGTGTGTCCCTGGCTCTCTGGCCCCGGTGGAAGAGCCAGGGTGAGGGGTACTCCCCACTGGCCAGCAGTGGGCATCCCTGTTCCTTGAGTGCTGCATCACAGGGGTTTTTCATTCCACCTCGGGTCTCATTCAGTCAAAAAAAAAGCAACCAAGTGAAGCAGGACAGCGGTGCTGCGTGAATCATGCGCTCTGATCGACTCGCTGGTAAATAAGCCCAAGTTAGAACAGAAAATCCAACTGTCCCAATGGAAATCAGAGCAAGGTAAACCCCATCCCAGGTAGCCATGGTATATTAAAACACTATTTAGAGACAGAGGACATGTGTACCTCTTTTATAAACACTCATTTAACCTGTGGCCCCAGAGGACCAGGGACTGCCCATCACTGGTGAGGGGTCTACTAACATAAAACCACAAAAATTAACCCATACCCCCTAAACCCTGGCAAAAAAAACCCTCACCCTGCCTCCAGAAACTCCCTTAAACTAGGAATGGGCGATATTTTACCGTTCACGATAAACCGTCAAAAAAATTCCCCACGGTAAGAATTTGTATCTCACGGTAAAAATGATAAATTGAGGAAATGAGCCTGAAAGAAAGAAAGAAAGAAGAAAGAAATGAGCATGAAAGAAAGAAAGAAAGAAAGAAATGAGCCTGAAAGAAAGAAAGAAAGACATGAGCCTGAAAGAAAGAAGAAAGAAATGAGCATGAAAGAAAGAAGAAAGAAATGAGCATGAAAGAAAGAAAGAAAGAAATGAGCCTGAAAGAAAGAAGAAAGAAATGAGCATGAAAGAAAGAAAGAAAGAAATGAGCATGAAAGAAAGAAAGAAAGAAAGAAATGAGCATGAAAGAAAGAAAGAAAGAAAGAAATGAGCATGAAAGAAAGAAAGAAATGAGCATGAAAGAAAGAAAGAAAGAAATGAGCATGAAAGAAAGAAGAAAGAAATGAGCCTGAAATAAAGAAATGAACATGAAAGAAAGAAAGAAAGAAATGAGCCTGAAAGAAAGAAGAAAGAAATGAGCATGAAAGAAAGAAGAAAGAAATGAGCATGAAAGAAAGAAGAAAGAAATGAGCATGAAAGAAAGAAATGAGCCTGAAAGAAAGAAAGAAATGAGCATGAAAGAAAGAAATGAGCATGAAAGAAAGAAAGAAAGAAAGAAAGAAAGAAAGAAAGAAAGAAAGAAAGAAAGAAAGAAAGAAAGAAAGAAAGAAAGAAAGAAAGAAAGAAAGAAAGAAAGAAAGAAAGAAAGAAAGAAAGAAAGAAAGAAAGGAGCATGAAAGAAAGAAAGAAAGAAAGAAAGAAAGAAATGAGCATGAAAGAAAGAAAGAAAGAAAGCAAGAAAGAAAGAAAGAAATGAGCCTGAAAGAAAGAAAGAAAGAAAGAAAGAAAGAAAGAAAGAAAGAAAGAAAGAAAGAAAGAAAGAAAGAAAGAAAGAAAGAAAGAAAGAAAGAAAGAAAGAAAGAAAGAAAGAAAGAAATGAGCCTGAAAGAAAGAAATATTCCCGTTGATGACACTTTTTGTATTGGTATTTTTTTTTATCGTTATTGGGTTAAATGCCAGAAATTATCGTGATACATTTTTTTGTCCATACCGCCCATCCCTACCTTAAACCCTCTACATCTTGATCTCATATTACAACCAACTTAATACACCAACAGCCCCAGCTCCCACCCACTAAGTCAACAAATAACTTTCTAACCTCCTTTCCCTTTTTTCCAACCCCCCCATTTTAAAAAAGTTCCATTGCTTTACTCAGTACTCATGTACTAACAGGGGGAGGTAGGTGTAATGCGTACAGGTACCTGGTTGGAAAGTGAAAAGCTGTTGCCTGGACTCTTCTTTTTGCTGTTGCTGTTGTTGTTGTTGCCTCCACCGGAGCTCACGGTGCTCCCGCCAGACACCTTCCTTTTCCGTCGCTTATTTGGAGCTTGTCTGGCCGGCTCAGCTACAAAGAGAAAGATGATATGTTTAGAAATCAAGTATTTCGTTCTGAGGTTTCAAGGTCATCTGCAGATAAGAAACGATCATGCAAGTGCAGCTATTTTAGTTTGTGGCTACAACAGAAGGCCGACTCTGCAACGTAAGCCATCTCAAGGTTACCTGGAGGTGCCACCATCCTTTGCCACTTTTGGAAAAGGCAAGTCTTCAGACAGTCTCTGGGGCTTAAACTGTACGTCTTATGCCTGGACATCAACTCTTGCATTGGCTCCAGTATCACACATAGCTGAAGAGAAAGTGAGGAACAACAGGAATGTATGTCAGCTTGTTTGATGCGTGGTAAGGCTGGGCGATATGGACCAAAAGTCATATCTCGATATTTTCTAGCTGAATGGCGATACTCAATATATATCTTGATATTTTTTCTGTGCCATAATTGGGGTTTCCCCAAAGCATTATAGCATAGCATCTCTGTTAGCATCTCTGTTAGCATCTCTGTTAGCTTCATTTTTTCTGAGGCAAACCCTTAAAAAAACAGTCAGTTTTAATACAAAGCCTCGTGCCAAATGTCACACAGGTTCCTTTATTAACAGAGGTCTGCACAATATCAAAATCCTGCATATATAGAATAAAAATGCTTCTTGAATAAAATAAAACAAATATCCCTTTCCTGCATAACAATTAAATTAAAATACACTGTGCAATTAATACAATGTAGACAGTAACAGGCAGACTTTTCCACTGAGGTTGACAGGTGCAAATAACAAAACATTTGTGCAAATCTCAAATAAAACATTCAAGTCAATTGGTCACAAAATGAGCTATATCAAAATCATTAAAAAAGGTTTTTTTTTTGTTTTTTTTTAAATCGATATAAACGATATTGTCTCGTACCATATCGCGTTTGAAAATATATCTACCGTATTTTCTGGACTATAAGCCGCACCTGTATATAAGCCGCATCAGCTCTATTTTTAAAAAAATTATTAAAAAAAGATATACAAGCCGCATCCACTCTATTTAGAAAAAAAGATATGCAAGCCGCAGATATTTATGTTGTTAGATTAGATATTTACTACATGTACAGAAGGATTTTGAACTGTAAATGATGTACATGTTTGTACCTAAATAGATCCTTTCCTAACAGTGTCTTTTAACACAGCAGCAACTTTGCTGATTAAAACGGGACAGAACCAAGAGAAAATAACCGGTATTTATTCATCTATTTATCTGTTTGAAATCTGCTTCTACTTCTATCTGCTAAAGAAGAAGTAGGGTATTCTTCTTTGCATTTATTTTGTCTTAGTTTTTATTCTAATTCCGGTTAGCACTCCCCCTAGCAGTGGAAGAAAAATCCACAGAATAGCCGCACCTTTGTATAAGCCGCATGGTTCAAAACCTAGGAAAAAAGTAGCGGCTTATAGTCCAGAAAATACGGTATATATATTCAAATCTCAATATATCGCCCAGCCCTAATGTGTGGGTTGAGTTAATTCAGTCCAGCGTGATCAGGACGAGGATACTTACACGGAGGTAGTTGAGCGTTGAGTTGGAGAGTCCACATCTGGTGATATTTTTCGACAGCTGATCCAGCATCTGGGGATCCTGGATAATTGTGTTAAAAATACGATGAGTATCTCTGAACTCTTTGTAGCTTGGTTTAAAAGTCTGTGTGGGTAATTTTTCTGATACATACATGCATAGCCAAAATACTTCTTGGCAGGACTTCTCTGTGTTGCCTGATGCTGAAATGCCACGTCTTGATCCTCATCATGTCATCAAACATGAACTCCAGGTAGAGACGTCCCTCAACACACACCTAATCCCGTGCAGAAAGATCGGGGGTAAGAGGTTCATGTGGTGATAGTAAATGAAGTAAATTCATGGTAACTGGTGGAAACACTCATCAACTGTACCTGTGTGAACATGGGTTTGCCATTCTGGGTCACCATAGTGCACTGGTCACAGTCAAGTGACACGAAGTTACTATGGAAAGACTCTTTTGGATGCTTCAAAACATAAAACAGCTCAGTGGCACCTCCTTCAAAAATACTCCTAAAGTATCGAGGAATCAACGTCCTGCCAATGGCTGCAAACAAAATGACAAAATTCAATTAGCTTTCTCCACAAGGGTTTATACAGCAATCCTTATGTTAGATTTAATACCAATTTAATACCTTTTTCACTACCTTCAGATTTTTTTTTAAAAACTGTCACAACATTAAGTGTTAATACAGATTTTGACCTATAGAACACTATACAGAACAGATTTATAGACTCATTGATGTTGACCAGATGTTTCACATTTATTTCACTTTGTGAATGACAATAAAATAGACTGCTTAAAATGTAAAAGGTAAAAAATAATACCAATTAAAAAAAAAAATACCTTCAACAGTGAATTTAACACTTTTAATGGCCTTAAATTTGGCAATTTTCATTTATCACTTTTTAAAACCCCACGGAAACCCTGCTCCACAAAAGAAAAGGTTGGTGAGCAAATAACTACAAATAAGAAAATGGATGTCTGCAAGCACAAACTGAAAATGCATACAAGCAGATATACAGGACTGTCTCAGAAAATTAGAATATTGTGATGAAGTTCTTAATTTTCTGTAAAGCAATTTAAAAAAACAAAAATGTCATACATTCTGGATTCATTACAAATCAACTGAAATATTGCAAGCCTTTTATTATTTTAATATTGCTGATTATGGTTTACAGTTTAAGATTAAGATTCCCAGAATATTCTAATTTTTTTAGATAGGATATTTGAGTTTTCTTAAGCTGTAAGCCATGACCAGCAATATTAAAATAATAAAAGGCTTGCAATATTTCAGTTGATTTGTAATGAATCCAGAAAGTATGACGTTTTTGTTTTTGTAATTGCATCACAGAAATTCACAATATTCTAATTTTCTGAGACAGTCCTGTATATATTTATCTATCGTCCTCCTTACTGTATCGTTTGGGACCATCTTCCAGACAGAAAGTGATGGTGAGCATGGCGTCATCTTCAAAAAACTCTGTAGTAAACGCATCCCACCAAAGATTGTCACAGTCCTAAAAGAAGAGAAAAAATCTTACTCTCAGTTTTAACTATTTAAAATCAAGTAACATTACTTTGCTACAATGATTTATGTCCCTTGGAAGTGTGCATGTGTTGCTGCTGCAGTGAAAAAAACAACCACATCAGCAGATGACAGGATGAACTATGTGTATGAGGCATTTTGTATCAAACAATGATGGGCATAAAATTCTGTGCACTGTGTACAAAGGTTAGCGAGGATTTGTCTGTGTCATCCAAACCGACGGCTGCACAAAAAGCACGGCTTGTACGAGCTACTCTGTTGCGGGTTCAGGCATACAACAGTTGGCACTCCAATTACATTTCCACCAGGTTGACCAGATAATCCTATTAAAATGTAGATGTAAATTAAATCAGCGAGTTCTCTGGCTTCATTTCCTGCAAAATCCCAAGCATGTTTAGTTACATGTAAACAGCTGCTGGGGAAAATGTGGCAGCAGCAAATTACCATTGAATGTAGTGCCATTGATCACAGGGGCAACAAATCAGAAAAGAAAAGATGAATTGCTTGGTTTTGTATGTCAAGTTTTACACTGTGAATGAAGAAATTACACACCTCCGTCCAGTTCTGTAATCTTTTATTCAGCTCATATATCCGGTAATCTGTCTGGTTCCCATACGGTGTGGGTCTCCTGAAACAGAAAAGTAGGAGCTGGGGGTCAAAACCCCAGTAGCTCTCCACACCGTGCAAACAAATTGCACATGGCAAGGGCAAGATTATGGTCACATAAGCTAATTGCAAATTTTAGGCCTAAAATGTGAACATAAAAATAAAAAAATAAAAAAAAAGTTTAACTTTATGAATTACTTATTTTACAAAACTCCAACTACATGCTGCATAAGTGTTCTCACCCCATTCCAGGCTCCATGTATGAGGGTGGGTACATGGGTGTAGGCCTAGGAGGAGGGGAGAAAAATGAAAAAAAAAATATCCCAAAATAAGATTTTCCCCACAAACAGGCCGAGGAAACTTGCTTCTGGTTACCAAACACCTGTAATGTAAATCTCTACCGTGCAAGTCTCATGAAAATGTTTAAAACTAAAAGTTTGAAGCCAATTTATATACCGTATTTTCTGGACTATAAGCCGCACCTGTATATAAGCCGCACCCGCTCTATTTTAAAAAAAATTATAAAAAAAAAGATATATAAGCCACACCTGTATATAAGCCGCATCCTCTCTATTAAAAAAAAAAAAAAAAAAAAAGATATGCAAGCCGCAGATATTTATGTTGTTAGATTAGATATTTACTACATGTACAGAACGATTTTGAACTGTAAATGATGTACATGTTTGTACCTAAATAGATCCTTTCCTAACAGTGTCTTTTAACACGGCAGCAACTTTGCTGATTAAAACGGGACGGAACCAAGAGAAAATAACTGGTATTTATTTATCTATTTATCTGTTTGAAATCTGCTTCTACTTCTATCTGCTAAAGAAGAAGTAGTGTATTCTTCTTTGCAGTTATTTTGTCTTAGTTTTTATTCTAATTCCGGTTAGAGCGCCCCGAGCAGTGGAAGAAAAATCCACAGAATAGCTGCACCTTTGTATACCGGTAAGCTGCATGGTTCAAAACCTATGAAAAAAGTAGCGGCTTATAGTCCACAAAATACGGTATATTAGTCATTAAAGAAACATCCAAAAATAGGTATTGTATTCTTCAGTAAACATATGCACGTAGAGGCGACTAATTAAATGATCAAAACTTTGCAGCTTTAACTAAGCCTACATGGCATGCTGTCTTGACTGAAGTAACTCTAATGAGTGTCCTATTTTTAATATTGTTTCTTTTGACAGTACATCCGAGAACCTACCCCACATCTCTGTCCAGCATAGCGCCTGGGTGGAAGGGGGGAAAGCTGCCACCGTTGGGGGGCTCCTTGGGAGAGTACAGCTTGAATGACTTTGACGAACAGCCTGCACACAAGCCCAGAGCAAAGAGGGGGGGGCAGAGAATTAAGGAGATTTAGATTACTTTGGATTTATCTCATTCAAATCACAGCATCATCTAAGTAATCTAATGCTGGATGATTTTGTTGAGATTTGCTCAAATAGAAAGCACACTGCCAAAACAATTTCCTGCTGCTTTCATTACCTAATGCATGATCAATCTACTAAATGGACAAGAAAACAAATCATCAAAGGACAGCCAAAAAAAGGGGGGGGGGGGGGAAATGCTATATTTATTAGCCTGCAGACATCTGAGAAAAACAATCAGTGAAATGGGTGTACACGGGCAAAGATGGTCCTGCATGACGTCTATATACTCGTACCACTCACTTTACAGGCAACCCTCTGCTCTGCATACAGCCCCAAACATGCTCTCCTGCACAGTGTGTGTGTGTGTGTGTGTGTGTGTGTGTGTGTGTGTGTGTGTGTGTGCATGCATCTCCCCCTTCTACTTACCTCCTCTACCCATCCCCCCACTCCCTAGCCTGGCTGTTGTTAACCCTTGTTTGTCTAGACAACGTAGTCACATTCAAACCCTAAAGGATTCAGCAAAAAAAAAACAAAAAAAACATGACTAAAACACTTAATGTAATATTGTCAGACCAAAGGTATTTTATACCAAAGCAGAGGGAATATGGCTGAGATGAAAATCTGACCAACTAACCGAATCCCCCCCCCAACTAACCAAATAAACCAAAGGAATTTCATGTACGAGGTAGTGATGCAGTCATGATTTGCTAGAGATACTAGTGAGATTACATTATTTGTCCCTGTACTCGCTAGGGATGGGCGGTATGGACAAAAAAAAATGTACAGGGCTGTACGTTTACTTTTTTGAATGGTAGCACTGGTGCTAGCAAGTTAAAAATTTTAGTAGCACAAATAAAAATTTACTAGCACACCCGGGTGGACAGTTAGTAGGGGTGTAACGATACACTAATCTCACGATACGGTACGATACACGATATTGAGGTCACGATAACGATACGATATTATAGCAGTATTTTTTTAACAACCTTGAATGAGGAACATATGACTGGAAAAAATTGTCTTTTATTTGAAAGACACAAAATACAAAACAATACTGTGCGTTTGCCCTATTGTTACAGTTTGTAATGCTTTATAACTGTTTAAGTTTTAAAGAGAAAGCCAGGCCAACCTTTTTACACAAACTGAACTAAAAGTAAATGTCAGGTTTGCATTATGATCTTCAGTTTCATACAAGTACAAATATTTTGCCACAAACTGAATAATTTCTCTCATGTATGATTTGACTTTTTTCTTTTCCAGAAATTTAACCACTAAAATTAAATAAATAAATAAAAGTAAATAAATACATACAATTTTACATCATAAAAAAGATTGATTCATGCTCACCTTATAAGTGTAAGAGGAGATTTATTTTGGTTATTTTGGTAATTCAGGGTTCATTATTTTATAAATATATTCTTTATATTCTGATGTAAATGAGGGACTATAATTACACTAGTCAGTTTATCTGTAGTTGTTAATATGTTTTAGATTGGGCGGAGTGATACAGCACTAGCTCCTGTGTTGATGTTCTAAAATCCTACACTGTTGAGCGGACAGTAAAGTACTCTCAAACTCAGCAGAAGTTGTCCTCTGTTTATCCTACTCACGACCCGAAAAAGGTTTAATTTAATAAGGTAAGGCTTAACTCTACACCAGACTTAAAAGTTCAGAGCTCAAAACCCTGCTAGAGTCCCGTGATCGGGACCGCAAAAAGGTACTACTTTCTTCTGAGCGGAGTAAGATTTTGGTCCGCGTTTCGAGGCGCAGTCGGCGCGCGCGGTCGGATCATGGATGTATTAGTATTAATAGCCTTTCCACACGGCGCCCCGGCCGTATGGTCGCAAAAATACGGTATTTATATATGAAATGTCAGAATAGGTAATTTTTTTGACGATACCCCGGTTGAGAAAGGCTGATGTAGGTCAAGAGACATTCATAATGATTTTCAAACTTTTTTTAACATGACCCCAGCGCAACTCACTCGCACAAATGCGAGTGGATACATATTTCTCTTCGCACCGGATGATTTTTATTCGCAAATGCGATGAAAACTGTCGCACTGTACAGCCCTGATGTATCATGATAATTTCTGGCATTTAACCCAATAACGATAAAAAAAATACCAATACAAAAAGTGTCATCAACGGGAATATTTCTTTCTTTCAGGCTCATTTCTTTCTTTCTTTCTTTCATGCTCATTTCTTTCTTTCTTTCTTTTTTCTTTCTTTCATGCTCATTTCTTTCTTTCTTTCTTTCTTTCTTTCAGGCTCATTTCTTTCTTTCTTTCTTTCATGCTCATTTCTTTCTTTCTTTCTTTCTTTCTTTCAGACTCATTTCTTTCTTCTTTCTTTCTTTCAGACTCATTTCTTTCTTCTTTCTTTCTTTCAGGCTCATTTCTTTCTTCTTTCTTTCTTTCAGGCTCATTTCTTTCTTCTTTCTTTCTTTCAGGCTCATTTCTTTCTTTCTTTCTTTCAGGCTCATTTCTTTCTTTCTTTCAGGCTCATTTCTTTCTTTCTTTCAGGCTCATTTCTTTCTTTCTTTCAGGCTCATTTCTTTCTTTCTTTCTTTCATGCTCATTTCTTTCTTTCTTTCTTTCTTTCTTTCTTTCAGGCTCATTTCTTTCTTTCTTTCTTTCATGCTCATTTCTTTCTTTCTTTCTTTCTTTCAGACTCATTTCTTTCTTCCTTTCAGACTCATTTCTTTCTTCTTTCTTTCTTTCATGCTCATTTCTTTCTTTCTTTCTTTCTTTCTTTCATGCTCATTTCTTTCTTCTTTCTTTCTTTCTTTCTTTCTTTCTTTCTTTCAGGCTCATTTCTTTCTTTCTTTCTCTCTCTCTCTCTCTCTCTCTCTTTCTTTCTTTCTTTCTTTCTTTCTGGCTCATTTCCTCAATTTATCGTTTTTACCGTGAGATGACAAATTCTTACCGTGGGGAATTTTTTTGACGATTTATCGTGAACGGTAAAATATCGCCCATTCCTAGTACTCGCTCAATTAATATGCACTGCCTGTAAATCTGGTATTCCCAACAGACACCTGAGGGCAGCATAATCTCCATCTGACTTTAAAATATATACAGTACACTTTCTGCCTGTCAGCTGGCCAAATGAAAGCAGGGCTGCACCTAATTAAAGCCAGCAGGGGGAGAAACACTCCCCACACCAGGAATCACTAATGCAGGATGCATTTTCACAAACCTATCACTTTTGGCAAATTGATGTGGGGGTAACTCAACACATTGTGGTTTAAAAGAAAAACTACTAATAGAGCTAGAAAACAATTAAGTCCTTTGGAACCCAGTTTCTTAAACAAAAGCCACTCTAGCATTTCTTTTCAAACCTTTTCTTCAGCACACACAAGAGAGTCAGGGCAGGTCATCTTCTCCTCCCTAATTACTGTGAGGGTGAACATGCCCAGTGACAGCCAACAATGGGAGAGTTGCACCGGACCCCAACCACCTACATTACCAGTAATTAGTCCAGTCGAGGCTTACATGCAACAAATCCATTTGCCACCAATCATCTTATTCAACACATAACATGTTCATAGATATATAATGATATAATGTACATAAGGGAAATAATGTGCAATATCTTTCACTCACTGCAACGTGCAATTATGTAAATATCCATCTGTAAATATCCGTCTGTTATCTTTTTATATACTAGTATTTCTTATTATTTATCTTTCTTATTATTATTGTATATACCAGTTTACTGTTTATAGTGTGTTATTATTATTACTGTGTTATTATTTTTCTATTGATGCCTCTTGTTTTTGCACTATCCCCTTTGCTGCTGTAAACTGCAAATTTCCCCTCTGTGGGAATATTAAAGGTTTATCTTATCTTATCTTATCTCTTAATGCTTACTCTCAAATACAGGAATATATACATATTCTAATATGCATCAAATGCCAGCAAACTGTAAAACAAAGCCACACTTGGCACAGAAAAATGCACCTGTATTATTTCCACATCTCAAAACACCAATGTGTATCCTAAAAACAGGCCCAGTGACTAAAACTGTCTTAATAAACATGATCAGTGGAGCATCTGGTGTGCAACTCTTGACATGGTAAATAATACGAAAGTGAATAACCACAGGTTCTGTCTAAAAACCATTATGAAGTCTCATGTTGCATGCCGTTAGCTGTAAATAATGACAGGGTTTATACAGCAATCCTTATGTTAAATTTAATACCAATTTAATACCTTTTATTACCTTCAGATTTTTTTTAAAAACTGTCACAACATTAAGTGTTAATCACGAACCTTTTAACATTAATACAGATTTTGAACTATAGAACACAATACAGAACAGATTTATAGACGCATTGATGTTGACCAGATGTTTCACATTTATTTCACTTTGTGAATGACAATAAAATAGACTGATTAAAATGTAAAAGGTAAAAAATAATACCATTTAAAAAAAAAAAAAACCTCTGACAGTGAATTTAACACTTTTAATGGCCTTAAATTTGGCAATTTTCATTTATCACTTTTTAATACTTTTTAAAACCCCGCTGAAACCCTGAATGAGAGCTTGGTGCAGTTTTCGTCTCCCTAAAACTCCTCGTTGCAAACAATAGAGCTGCATCCTGCAGACCAGCTACGTGCAAATACTTCCCACAAACTTGCATCCTTGTTATTACTGTTACTGTTATTACTCCACGTGTAAGCATGCACAATTTGCATTTCAAAACGCACTAGACAGTTTACTTCCCCAGCCCTGAGCAGGGGTATTCAAATGAAAGATAAAAACTAGAGAAACCCCCACACACACACACATGCAGCAGCAGCAGGGCCGGTGTGATGAGCCGTCTGCAGAGGACGACCATTGCTAAGCTACGGGGCTAAACGACCATCCTATCCGCTTATCCGCCTCTCATATCAGCTGGCACTCGACCAGCGACCTCGGCGGTGCCCTGCTCAAGTGTCACGGCTGTGGGTGGAAGTTACCTGCAGGAGAAACGTTAGGAGGACCGCGGCTCGCTGCGGTGTTTGGAGCGGGCTAGCCTCGCCGCTAGGATGAAGGCAGCTCCAGCTCCCGACGTGGAGAATTATTCAACACAGAGATCCACAAGGAAAAAGGCGGTAAGCAGGCGAAAGTGAATATCTCCCGCTGATTCCCCCCAGTTCCGATTGGATTTGGATGTAATTCAGGTGTTTTTACGCAGCATTGGGTAAGAGGAGGCTGCTACTGATGCTGCTCTACTACCGACCCTTTGTTCCTGCAGCCGAGACTCGAACAAAGGCCCCGCCCCCTTTAGGCTCCGCCCCCACAGACCACGCCCCCCCGATGGGCCACGCCCCCTTTAGGCTCCTCCGCCCATCCCGATTCATGGGCCATACCTGTCAAAAGTCTCCCGTTTTGGCCGGGAAACTACCGTATTTTACCCCTCTTTCCCGCCGTCCTCCCGTATTAGTATTTTCGCGTAAATTTCCCGTTTTATATTATAATAATTTTTAAACCGCAAACCGAATTGTCACTAAGCTCCGGAGAACTGCTGGCCGCTGTAGCCTGGTTGGCAGTTCTCGCGAGGTTAGTGGCGACAACGTGAACAAACCATGGAACAAACTCGGAAAAACAAATCAGATAAAAAAATTAAAAAATTATTAACCAATATATCAAAGTATCTTTTATTTTAAGTATCTTTCTGAAATGTCGATGCTATTTGCTTTAAAATGTCTTACTTTCCTGCTGTATTCTATGCCCTTATTTTTAACAGCTTGTGCTTTTATTATTTTACTTCTTTTCTTATCATCTTATTCTTAATTTTTTCAATCTTATTTGTTATTTACTGTCTAATTATGTCTTGCCGCTTTTAATGTCAATGTAAAGCACTTTGAATTACTTTGTGTTGAATTGTGCTATATAAATACATTTCCCTTGCCTTGCCTTGCCTTACTGTTTCTTTGTTATTAATTTTAATTGTCTACCTTATTTTTCGTGTATATGTCCCTTGTTCATGATACCTCCCAAAATGTTCTATTTTCTTATATTGTATTTCCTCTACTAGCAGCTTGTATAAAATCTGTTTTTCTTGTTTATAAATTGTGTTCAATACAAAAAAAAAATCAGAGATGGATGGATGTAACCAGAGAGAAGACACTTCTGCCCAAAAAGCGAAGACTTCGTGTAAATATCTCTAAACATGGGAAACAGAATTTACTTTCCTAAAGAGGAGCAGGATGGGGTGATTTTAGTGTCTCACGGGGGAAGGACCGATTTCCGTCAGTGAATACCAGAGAGCCACATGAGTGAAAATGACAAATAAAAATTAAATGTAAATGTTTCACTTGAAGACAATCAATGTGTATATAAACTGAAAATATTTAAAATAAATAAATGTGTTTTAATTCCCTTTGTGTTTTCATTTAGGCTCCATTATAGGAATTACGGTACATACATAGGAAAACGTACACAGCATTTCAGTGTCAACAAAGGTCGCCCTATCAGATTCTGAGCACATAATTGTAGTTTGTAGTAGATATTTTGGATTTCTCGTAAATCTGTCTTAAAACGTAACATACTGGACCTCGGTTGGGCTGGGGGGGAAATTTCCCGTATTTTAAAATCCAAAACTTGACAGGTATGTCACGGACCAGGACAAAACAGGGCTCCCTCCCTCACAAGGAGCCCCCTATTTGTTTTGTCTGGGACTCATCAGTTTGCCAGTGTTTGCCAGCGTGATACAAGGTGATTCCCCATTGAGAGAAGGCAGTTATTCTCTTCTCTTAGTCTAGGCCGGATTATCCATATACTGAACCGAGTGAGCGCCCAGGGGCACCAAATCAAATGACTAACTGGACCATATATGTCATATTTTGTTATTTTATCTATATATTTGCTGGAAGAGAAGCAAACAGGTACAGCAGTAACCAATGATATAATAAAAATACATGAAAATAATAATAATAAAATAAAAAGAATTGCGTTTGAGTGAGTGCCTTAACAACTTAACAACCTTAAATCTGACAGCATGGCTATTTTATTAATGTGCTGTTCCCTTCCTTCACATCAGCTCATTCAGTAGGCCTGTTTGATTGTTTAGTCATATGCTGTAATAGTTTTGCATGTAGTCCTCAGACAGGCCATATATGATGAAAATGATGATAGTTAACATGTGGTGTTACTAGGCTTGCCACCCGTCCCTTGAAATACGGAATTGTTCCGTAATGGGAATTAAAAGTTGCGTTCGGTATTGAACCAATAAAGATACACATATTATGCTCTTATTTATTGATGTCATAATATACAGGTGAAGGTTGGAAAATTTGAATATATTGCAAAACTTCATTCGTAGTAAATTCAACTTAGGTGAAACAAATATATTATTTCCCACTACATGCAAAGTGAGATATTTCAAGCCTTTATTTGTTATAATTTTGGTGATTATGGCTCACAGTTTATGAAAACCCCAAATAAAAAATAAATTATAGAATATTTTATGAAATTAATAAACAACTCCATCATCAAAATTATAACAAATAAAGGTTTAACATATCTTGCATGTAATAAGACTAGGTAATATATTAGTTTCACCTTTTAAGTTGAATTATTGAAATAAATGAACTTTTACATCATATTCTAGTTGAATTATTGAAATAAATTAACCTTTACACCATATTCTAGTTGAATTATTGAAATAAATTAACTTTTACACCATATTCTAGTTGAATTATTGAAATAAATTAACTTTTACACCATATTCTTCACCTGTAGGCTATATTACATCTGGGCTGATATGGACATACGTAGCATAGGAGGATATTTCAGTTGCTATATGGTTGGCTGTCTGTACAGTCATGAAAGTTCAATGCTATTAAAGCACTTTAAACTTTAAATCAAAGCATTTTGTTTTTTCATATAAAATAAACACATTTTTATGCAGTTTAGAAGTTTGGGGGCTTTTTTTTGGCTCCTGCGCTGCTGAAATCAGGGCGTCCCTTATTTCTATTTCTGAAAGGTGGTAACCCTAGGTGTTACTGTATATTGGCATGTGAGTTGCATTCTGATTGGAGCATCAGTGTAGTATTTCCAGGTGTTAACTACAAATGAAAAACAACGGACTAATCCCAAAGTTGTGTGTTTTCTCCTTAACATGCAAGTAATATTGCTTAAAAATATACTGCAGATGTCGAATTGAAAGTATTTTAGGCAGCTACTTTCTCCAACTTGACCACGTAATACTAAAAATATGATGCTGGCCAGTGATATGTAGAAACAATTATTGTGTTGTTGCGCACGGGTGAAGTCAATTGGTGTCAACACATTTCCACCTCAATAGGTAAATTGCCTGCCTCCTAACATTTTTTAAATGTGTTGCAGGCCTGAAATGCATGAACGCATGTTGAAAAGAAAAGAAATATCTTTTTTCTTTGCAAGCAAGGGCGTGTCGTGGCTCTGCACTTTGTGCCAAACTCCATCAGAGAATCAATTCTCGTTTTAAAAGTATTTATCAGTTCAAAAATGTCTATGTACCTCGTTCCTTTGATCCTCCATTGTGAAAAAAAAGTGTTCCTGTCATGTCCTCATGATTAATATAGCCTCTTGGGCTCAGTACTTTACTCCCAACACAGTCCGCTCTTGCATCTAGAAATGTAGCCTGAGACTTTATAACAAAAGGAGAAAAACAGAGAAACGCTGAGATCTCTGGGTACAAGCTCCTTTCATATAAGAATGATGGTGGGTTGTGTTTTGTGGCCAGATGAGTTCATGTTACAGCATGGTTTTTGGAAAAACAGACATTAAAAAGCAATATTTGTGATACAATATGAGGTAGATCATCCAAGTTGTTAACAGCAAAGTATTTGTGAGAGTTTATCGGTGCATCAGTACTTATTGCATGTGTAAGTTTTAACAGTTTATGCAAATGCTTATTATTAGAATTGGAAACTGTCCTGCCATTTCTGGAATATCTTTTCCCAGAACGTCAGTGGATATTTCAGTAAGACCTCCTTCTGTATATCATCATATCAACAGCTTAGTTCCCAGAACTGGAGTGTGTATGTTCGACTGGCTCCTCTGCAGTGCAGATCTCTCTGCTACTCAAAGTTTATGACACATCAAGAACGAAAGAAAGGAGAATCAGACAGCAGACAAGAAAAGTTGAGACCTGAAACTTTCTAATATGCAGGAATGGACAAATGGACACAGATTCCTTTGGCAAACTTAAATTAGTGTCCTCAGTTCCCAAATGATTGAAAAAGGTTCAATAAATAGGGGGACTGGTTATACATAATTTGAATGTGATTAAGGTTCATTAGGTTTCGCTTTACTGATGTGAAACATTCATGTTATCCAGTTATGCTTAAAATGTATAACTAAAATCCCCCTTTTACCTCAATAAGCAAACATTAAAACTGCTTAATGGGGTTTGTTCAATAGGATCCAGGGGGTGGGTGGGTAATGTCTGGGGTTATGATTTTATTTTTATTTATTTATATATTTATTTATTTTTGCCCTTAATTTATGTGTTAATTTTGCATTGTTATACTAATATGGGCATTACTTTTTTTTTTACTTTTTTTGTTGTTTTGTATTTGCTTTTTGTTATTACATTTATCTATTCATTTGTTGTTGTTATGTATTTGTGTTTTTTTGTTAAAATATCATATACATGCACCATGTTGTTTTTTCAGAAAAAGGAAAAAAGAAATAAAAATTTGATCACAAAAATAAATAAATAAATAGGGGGACTGGTGTAGGACCATGGCAAACAGGCCTTTCTCTTAAATTCTAATGCACATATTTCTTACCCACACCCCAGAATGTGATGCAGTGGTTTGGAAAAGACCTCTCTTTCTCCCTCTGACAAGCTCCTGCACCATTACAGCACATCTTAACAGGGTGGACAACAGGCCTCCCTCAAGGATGCCTGCGCTTCATAACCAAGTACGGCTGGCTCCAGCTTTGGAACAGAGCCATAAATGCTCTCCCTCAGACAGCAAAGAAATGCGTACTTTACACCATTCATACAGCAGGCAAACCTCCAGAGTACCAAACAACAGCAAAGGGCACAAGTATTTTACAGGCAGCAGGAGACTCTGAAATGGAAGTGGACATGGACAAAAAGCTTGTGTTCCCTCCAGACATGGCTGTAACACTCAGGCCAGACTTGGCACTGTGATCCACAACAGCCAAGGTGGACGTTGTTGGTTTAAAGGCACTTTGCCCTGGAAATACAAGTGGCCCAGAATGACTGGAAGTTGAAGGTATTCTGTGTCAAAGTTGGATGCAGGGAATTGCAACAACTATGACCTACCTACCGAAAAAGATGAGAGGGAGAGGTTGCTCCTTATAGATTAAAAGACCGGATTAAAACTGGGCTGGAAGATGAAATGGAAGGATATGGAAGAAAGGGGGTTGCACCGGGGATACCACGTGTCACGGTTGGGCTCTCTGCAGATGTCACGGGCTCATCAATGAAATATCAATGGATGACATATGCATTTGCTTGAAAGGAAATGGCACTGAAATATAATTAAAAATGAATCTGTTTTATTTTCTTCCCCATCTATACTCAGAATGACTTCACTTTCTTACTGGAGCTTAATCAGTTTGCACACATTGGCTTGGATTCAGGAAAGCCTTTCTTACATGCGGTGCCTTGTATACGTAAATTTAGCTAAATTACTATGTATACAACTGTTTCAGGATATCATTTTATTGTCATACTTGCAACCTAACATTATGTCATTTTGTTCATGTCTCTTTTTCTTCAATCCTGGGATGATTTTGCATCCTCTATTAAATCTAAAGAAGGTAACTCAAATGTTTGCAGTTCAGAAAATCTATCATAATTACTATTTACCTAAATAGGTCACTTAATTCAAGCCAGCTTTGCTGACTTAGAATGATTGACTTGGCCGATGCCTCACATCCTTTAGACCGCAGCTCTGATCCTGTCATAGCCTCAAATTATGTAAGGTTATATAACCTAAAGCCTCACTTTCAATCAATATCCGCTCTAATGTTTACAAGCAATATATTTGAAGGCTCAAGTACATTTCGTGGTCTTAAAGTGCATTTAAAGCTCATTTGTTGAGGCTTTCACTTGAGCTGCTGGTCTGTAGGAATCATAGAGTCCAGGAATGCCGCTGAGGGAAACGCAGTTCATATGTTAAACACATCTGACATACAGCAATCACTCTCACTGAATAAGTTGTACATCCAGCTTAGCGCACAGATATAAAGTTGCATAATAATTGAAGATTGAACAGAAGATCAATAACTAGAGGGCTCTAGACAACCGCTGAAGTAAGTATTGGGATTTCCATGTGTACAACACTTATGAACCAGCGGAGAACACGTAGATCAGAGAAGGTTTGCCAAACCAGTGCTACCAGTAAGGAGGTCAATTTGGAACCCAGACAGGCTAAAAAAAGGGAAAGAAATCCAAGTGTCCACCCATCTTTTTTCGTATAAACAAAATGTATAACATCTGACATCTGTAATTGTTTTGCTGATCATTGTTAATGGTGTGCAACACATCATCCTGATATATAATAAGACATCATGATACATCTCACAGTCATTGATGCTCTTTATCATCAAAACTGTTGTGATTTGAATTCTTAATATACATGGGAAAATAAATATAAGCACAACATCTAACAAATGATACAGCAGTCGTGAACTATTTAGCTGTACTTGGAAAACTGGCTAATATATCTGTTGTTTGAACACAATAAATAAGGGTTTTAAGGCTTGTTTTCCTGAAAAGTCTTATTAAATGCCATTAGTTAAGCCCAAATGAAGAAATCTGACTGCAATGTGACACCAGTTTACTCAAGAGTATATTCAGTGATGGGAGATGGGAAGAACAGTATCTCCCTCTGCTGGCAAGTACTGAAAACATAATCCTTATGCCTTAGAAGAGAAGAGTACTACTGCAAATTTCTCCGGATTATATGCTGTTTTACATAGCACACAGTTCATATTTCAATAAACAGAAATCCAAACTCTCACGTGATTATGGAGTTATAACCCTAAATGTACATACATTTCATTTACATCAGAAAAGCGAGGAATATATACGGTATTTTCTGGACTATAAACCGCTACTTTTTTCCTAGGTTTTGAACCATGCGGCTTATACAAAGGTGCAGCTTTTCTGTGGATTTTTCTTCCACCACTCGGGGCGCTCTAACCAGAATTAGAATAAAAACTAAGACAAACTAAATGCAAAGAAGAATACACTACTTCTTCTTTAGCAGATAGAAGTAGAAGCAGATTTCAAACAGATAAATAGATAAATAAATACTGGTTATTTTCTCTTGGTTCTGTTCCATTTTAATCAGCAAAGTTGTTGCCGTGTTAAAAGACACTGTTAGGAAAGGATCTATTTAGGTACAAACATGTACATCATTTACAGTTCAAAATCCTTCTGTACATGTAGTATATATCTAATCTAACAACAGAAATATCTGCGACTTGCATATCTTTTTTTTTTAAATAGAGCGGATGCAGCTTGTATATCTTTTTTTAATAATTTTTTTTTAAATAGAGCGGATGCGGCTTATATGCAGGTGCGGCTTATAGTCCAGAAAATACGGTAGTTATTTGAGGTAATTTTTGACATGTTTGACTCTTATTTCACCTGCATTCAGAGTCACGCTTGGCACTTTCACACAGTACCTAAGTATAAGGCTTGCAGACAGCGATTATATCCTATTTTAGTCACCAGAAAAAACCGGTGTGGAACCACATTAGACCTGATGTACTCAGTCGTATTTATAGATTCTTAGCTGGAGAGTACCTTGTGCCTACTATTTTATGCAGAAGTAGCCTGCATGGCCTTCATATCCAGTTGCCATTCATAGTCACTTTTCATGCATACAAACATGCCGTCCTCAATACAGCATTTAAAAACAAAACTAATTTAAATTACCTGATTTTTACACAAAGTTTCATCAAACTGGATTAAATGAACTGGATTCACTCAGTCATGCTGTAAACTTGCCATGCATAAACATACCATCATAGTCAAACCATCAGACATACTGTGTCTTTACAAAAACTTGAAGAGTGAAGCTGTACTGAAGAACTCTGAAATGAGTTCCAGTGGACAGGATGTTCAGATCCCTGTTGTTGTCTTTTCTCGGCTCCACAGTGGAGGTACGGATCTGTCAGGGTAACCGTTGTGACAACTAACTGGTGGTGATAGCAACAAGCCAGCAGACAGGACTGACACGACGCCGTGCCCACATGCAACTGCCGCCTGACAAGATGAGGCTAAACAACATGTGTAGCAGATAAATCAAAGAGTAACAACAGAAGAAGAATGTGAACATATTCGCAAAGTTAGGTGTTTTGGACACTTGCATTGACAAAGGTTATTGATTGGCAAAATATAGAAGACTCTTGCTGATTGATGTCCAAAGAATACAAAAATTAATCAAAGGAAAATTAGAATATGCTTTTCATAAAACTGCACAACTTCATTTTCTTTCTCCTTTTAGACTGAGGTCTGATCTATGGGGTTATTCAATTACTATAATCCACTGTTCCCCAATATTAGGGCTGTGCGATTAATCGATTTTAAATCTAAATCGGATTTATTAATCAAAATCGATGTTAAAAAAGGAAAATCGGAAAATCGATTTTCCTTTTTTGCAGCTGCATTACAGACAGAGCTCGTCTAGTCATCTTTGTTTGGTCAAGAAAATTGTAAATGTTGTCACTTTACTAAACTCAAGGAGGATTTACAGTATCTTTCAATTGCACTTCATTCCCAATAGGGAAATTTGTTTGCTATTTTTCTTTTAAAAATAAAGATAAAATATTTGAAACAATTTATTCCATTGTCTTTTGTAGTTTAACCAAAAAAATCGAAATCGAAAATCGGGTTTTCAGAGAAAAAAATCGGGATTTTATTTTTGTCCAAAATCGCCCAGCCCTACCCAATATATAATTGATGAATATCTCCAACACACAATTCACTTGGTAATTCAGGTATTTTTGCTTTGGCTTTATGTTAAAAGAGACATCTTTTTTATTAATTCAGCCTACAACAGGTTACACATTATTGTTATTATTCTTTAGCCGAAAACCCTTCAATCCTCCGGGAATGTTTACATAGGCCTTGACGTGAATGTACAGTGTTCATTGCAGACTGTGCCATTCACAGTTCGATTGCACAATTCATCTCTGACAAGTACCAGCAGTTCACACGGGATGGTTGATGATTAATGTACCGCATTAGTACACCATTCCTGAGCCTCACACTCTTGAGTGCACACTTGCACTTTAAGTACTTTGCTGCTCTTGTTTACAGGACAGGTTTCTTTTTAATCGGAGCACAATTACCAATCGCTCTCATCCTCTAACTCTGCCCCAGCTTGCACATCTCTCGCAAATACAGGTGCGATGTGTTGGAAAATCATTTACCTTCCCTGGTTTTTAGTCTCTCCCTCTCCTCCCCCTCTTCCTGCCTGAGTGGCCCATGCCAGCTTTCCTTTGCAATCTTGTCGTCCTGCAGCAGATGTGACATCATTACAGCCCGCCGCCACGCTGCAACCCCCCCACCTCATTTTTCTGACTCCCTAGCATCTCTGTCTCCCACGCAGTCCTCCTTTTTCTCTGCCTCTGCACACACACAGCCATTTTGATCTAGCAGGAAAGATCTGTGAGGCTCATTTGGGGAGAGCAAAGAGAGGTCGGAGATGAACAGAAGAAGTGAGGAGGAAAAGGCAGAGGGGCACGTGGCGTTCACTGCCATGAGATACAGCTGAGTCAGTGTGACATTGTTGTGTAACAGTAATTTAAAAAAAAAAATTCAAAGCTGTTTGGCTGCCATCTTGTTTTTAGTCACTTTTGTACACTCAGGAATCATCTGATTTTCTGCGTGAGCTGGAACTAGCCCTGCAAAAGCAAATTAGGTATGTAGGAGTGAAAATAGTTAAAGAGGAAGAGGGGAGTGAAATAAAAGAGGGGCTAAAGTGAAAGAGACTGGCGATAAAAGGGGAGCACATGCTTGAGTAGGAGGGGGGTTATATCTTCATCTCACAGGCAATCTATTTTTACCATTTAGCCTGAACAAAGGATGTGATTGGCCTCTCACCAGTGGCTTATTCATAGTAAAGTCACAGCAGCAGCAGGATGTCACTGAGTTCTCTAAGAACAAGAGAAACAGGAGGAGCTTGTTCTTTTTTAGTGTTTATACTCTGCTACATCAAAATCTGCTCAGCAGCGTTGTGACTCCAACCCGGTAACTTAACTAGGGCTGAAACGATTCCTCGAATAATTCGAGTAATTCGATTACAAAAAATAATCGAGGAATTTTCTCTGCCTCGAGGAATCGTTTAATTTTGCCAGCTCAAAGCAGGTATTTCGCCCGGACTACGTTTAATGCGGCCCGCTTCATTTTTAACTAAAAGAAAAGGCAGAAAATGTCAGAAAAATAAAAACGTAATAAAGTTTTTTAGTTTTTTGAGTGAATCAGTGAATTTGGTCGACTGGTGTAAGTTCAGGGTTTTAAATGCACAGCCATGAACCTACTGGATTATATAATTTAGTCTTAGTGATGTCAATTAACATCTAACATCTTATGCATTATTTATAATTGCTCTTTAACTAAACAAAAATATTTTTTTCCGATTACTCGATTAATCGATGGAATTTTCAGTAGAATACTCGATTACTAAAATATTCGATAGCTGCAGCCCTAAACTTAACAATAACCAGAAGAAACTGGAAGTGGTGTTGGTATTGCAGAGGGTTTGTGTCTACATCACAGACTCGGGAAGGATGAAGGAACTCTGCCTTCTGCCACCCTGCAGGAATGTGAAGATTGCAAATATAATGATTTACAGCACAAGTGGGGATAGAGAAGGAGAAACCAGCATTGATTGGTGTTGTTCTGCTGTTATCTGAGTGATCTACCAGCCTAGACTTGCCCCGGCAGGCCTTTCGTGGAGGCGAACGTGCCTGTGATGCATACGCAGCATTTCCCTGATACCATGTGAATATTAGTGCACCACATGCTTGTGGCACATTTCTTTGGAGGACTTTGTTCTATGTCCTTAAAAACCAAACAAAACATGTTTATATCACTGAAGTTTGTGCACCACAGTGAAGTATGTCTGCAGAGTGAGGCTGGGATACTAGTAAAGGACAGGAGGGTGAGAGGAAGCTGGGAAAGATCTGAGAAGAGACTATCAAACACAGGACCAGAGGTGGAAAAAGTACTGAAAAATTGTAATTGAGTAAAAGTATCTTTACTTTGCTTAAATCCTACTCAAAGTAAAAGTAAAAGTACTCATCTAAAAATTTACTCGAGTAAAAGTACTTCATTTAAAATGTAATTTGAGTAAAAGTTACTTTCAGTTATTTAATGCAAAAAAAAGGATGAGTCACGAATCAAATCCAGCACAAGTTGTTTTAATTAACTTCGAGGCATATTAAAGTACACATCCACACTTGTAAAAGCTCAGCTGAGCTCAGTAACATGATCCTTTTACTTCCACAGAACAGGACAAAAAGGACAGTCACAACCTGTACTGTAAAGTGCTAACTATTTTCAGTCATATTGTCCAACCGACAACACTAAAACCAGAATCAAAGTATTCAAACACAAAATAAAGTGCCCAATGCCCGCAGGATCCTGCTATTCACAATAAACCAAAATAAAATGCCCACAAGATTTTCACCATAAATTTTGTACTCAATGTAGCGAAGTAAAATACTTGGGTCAAAATGTACTCGAGTAAAAGTAAAAATTACATATTTCAAAAACTACTTAGAAAATTACAAATTACTCATAAAAAGTACTCAATCACAGTAACGTGAGTAAATGTAATTTGTTACTTTCCACCCCTGCACAGGACGAATATTGTTCCATCTGACAGCCAAATGCCAACGAATCAGAGCCATCCCATTAAAATTATACCAACACCCTAATTCAATCTGCTCTCTCTGAGATCCCCAGAGCAGATGCTATGATTCAATTTCTGTCTGGTTCTCACTCCCTTGTGCGACACAAAGTCCGTCCCCTGGCACAAGGTGACTTTCTCCGTAGCCTGCCTGCTCTCAGTGGGGAACTGTTCAAGGAAAGTTGGGAAAAACATCTAGTTGAGGTGAGAAGATCCTACAGTTTACTTGATAAAAACCGCCAAAATATTTTGCCTTCCAAAGACGGACATGTGCAGACAGACCCAAGCTGCAAAAGACTCCCTTCCTCCTGCTATGATACAATAGTACAAATACCAGTGAGATCCAGTATAATGATAATAACCTGCATTTTATTTAGCCTTTGTTTGACAATCAAGAGACCAGCAGCTTTGCTTTCACAAATGTTTGCTTCAGTAACTGCCTTTAAATAGATAAATGCAACATGCAGGAATGGAAAATGCAAAGTCACACTTGAAAACTGTAGCTTAAGTAGCTTAACACCAAGCAAATTCAACTCTTTGCAAAGCACCCTCATTAATTAACTCCCACTACGGGACTTATTATTCCTATAATTCCTTAAAAACTCAACTGTGTTTCACAGAATTGCCCATTTTGAAGTTTTTGGCCACTAAATGTCGTGGCTTTAAAGTAGCTTATATGTTAACATGACCTCAGCCACATCAATGCAATGGCTTCTTCTAAACAGGGTAATTTAGTCATAAATGTTCAAACCGGGGAATAACTCTTAAGAGGAAGTGTTAGTGCGGTCATGTATTTCCTCTCTATAACTTTTAACTATATTAGAGGCATAGCAATTATGACTTATAATAGCTTTATGATAACATTGACAAGCAAAACACCAAACAACTAACAATGACAGAACCAAAGACCCTTGGGTTTTATGTTTACTTGAGAAGCACGCTAGTTTGTAATAACGGCAGCTACGACTCTGTGCACGAAGAGAGAGTTGACACTTGAGAGCAGATACTTCAGTCTCCCTGATAAATGGTCAAAACGCCCTCAGACTTTATAGGTAATTAACCCGGACAGATAGGGTCGCCACCCGTCCCGTAAAATACGGAATTGTCCTTTATTTGAGAAAAAAATGTTGCGTCCCGTATTGAACTAATACGGGACACGATTTGTACCGTATTTTCATTAACTTTTACACCATATTCTAGTTGAATTATTGAAATAAATGAACTTTTACACCATATTCTAGTTGAATTATGGAAATAAATTAACTTTTACACCATATTCTAGTTGAATTATTGAAATAAATGAACTTTTACACCATATTCTAGTTGAATTATGGAAATAAATTAACTTTTACACCATATTCTAGTTGAATTATTGAAATAAATTAACTTTTACACCATATTCTAGTTGAATTATTGAAATAAATTAACTTTTACACCATATTCTAGTTGGATTATTGAAATAAATTAACCTTTACACTATATTCTAGTTGAATTATTGAAATAAATTAACTTTTACACCATATTCTAGTTGGATTATTGAAATAAATTAACCTTTACACCATATTCTAGTTGAATTATTGAAATAAATTAACTTTTACACCATATTCTAGTTGAATTATTGAAATAAATTAACCTTTACACCATATTCTAGTTGAATTATTGAAATAAATTAACTTTTACACCATATTCTAGTTGAATTATTGAAATAAGTTAACTTTTACACCATATTCTTCACCTGTAGGCTATATTACATCTGGGCTGATATTGACATACGTAGCATAGGAGGATATTTCAGCTGCTAGTATGGTTGTCTGTCTGTACAGTCATGCAAGTTCAATGCTATTAAAGCACTTTAAACTTTAAATCAAAGAATTTTGTTTTTTCATATAAAATAAACACATTTTTATTCAGTTTAGAAGTTTTGGGGCTTTTTTTTGGCTCCTGCGCTGCTGAAATCAGGGCGTCCCTTATTTCTATTTCTGAAAGGTGGCAACCCTACGGACAGACAAAGACCTCAAACCCATGTCATAGTTTAACACCTACAGAATGTTTGGATAGGTGTGGCCTGCAAACCTAATTTCATGCTTTCATGGCCATAAATGCGGCAATTCAGGTCTGCCATTAGGACACTGAAAAGAAAAAGAACAAGAAAAGCAGCTTCTCCTCATTTTTCATTTATTTATTTATTATTGGTACCTTATTCTTGCCAAGTATTCGTAGCTTGCTAGCCTATCTTGAAGCTTTTTAACCTTCCCTTCCCCAAACTGCAGGTGGAGCTCTGCAGATTCATTGCAGCCATCCGAACCCTCGGCAGTAATATGTCTCACAACACATGGAAAAACATTTTGTGAGCATGTTAAGAACATTAAAAACTTCAATTTTATCCAGCGGATGACGTTAAACCCACCGAGGGGGATCAACTATTGCTTACTTGTGCAGAAAGTAAATTGAAGTACTTTTAATTTCCTTCAGTTGTGACAACATGAGCCCAATAGGATAAACATTTTCTGAGCTGTAATTTTCCACAACTTGTCAGAACTTTCAAGTAATCTAAAAGCAGATCTGTGCTGGCAAGTTAAATCTGTGGAAAAGCAGAGTAAAAACCGACACCAAATACAGTTCTTATTAATAACTGAGCTTATCTGAGTGTAGTTAAACTGAAAAAGCCATTGATCTGCTGCAAAAGCAAGCTAGCGTGACTGAGAGGGTTTGCTGAACAACTCAATCCCACAATGTAGTACCCTGAGTCTGTAACCTTGTTTTAGGGCATGTGCAGAGAGTGTGGCAGGGGGTTCAGCAACTAAACGCACACACAAACCCGTACAGCTTGACACTGGCCCCAGGGGGCTTTGCAGCACTTTTACATACACACAATCATCTGTCTGACTTTCTCATTTGAACGCAGACACGAAGGAGAAAAGAGTTAGCACTCACCGGGACAAGCACAACCTCCAACAGACATCTTCTCACATGTTGGGCCCTTCTTTGAACGAAACAGCTGCGCTCAGTCCACACTCTGCACGCATAGGTTAACTCTGAGGAAAACAACACAGACAGAGGGGTGGAGAGATAAGAGGGAGTGGTACAAAGCAGGCCATGTACAACACAACTACACTCCTCTCTCTGTCAGAGGCAGGAAGTTGGCAGCAGCGCTGTAGCTGCATCATTAATAGACATATTGCAACACGAGTAGGAGGGAAAATGAGGGAGCACCGAAATAGGAAGAAAGAGCCTCAGCAGGGTTTGAGACTGGAGTCAGGGAAAAAAATGGATTGGAGTGAGTGAGCATGTGTGAAACGCAGAATGCAAGAGGGAAGCAATTAGAGCAAAGGAGAGGAAAAAGAGAAATGCTTAAGATGTGTGTGTGCTTGTGTGGCAGTGATGCATCGTCTATTTTTACCCTGTGCTGCTGTGGAAGATAAACATACTCAGTAGGAGCCCAGAGGCAGAGGGTCATTACTGCCTAACAAACAACACACACACACACACACACACACACACAAACACACACCTCATGCCTCATGCAGATTCACATCTCTCTTTCTGTCTCCCTCTCCTTTTTGTATTTTTGTGCTGCAGCGAGAACACTGGTGTTAATCACTACAGACAGCATTGATTAAAAATGTAGAGCCCTCCTGAAGCGCAGGGACACGGGAGACCCATGGAGGCAGGAAGTGTACATGCTATGCAGAGGTGGGTACAGTAGCCAAAAATTGTACTCAAGTAAAAGTACTGTTACTTCAGAATAATAGGACTCAAGTAGAAGTAAAAAGTAGTCATCTAAATAATTACTTGAGTAGAAGTAAAAAAGTACTTGGTGAAAAAACTACTCAAGTACTGAGTAACTGTTGAGTAACGTCTGATTAATTTTTTTAACACAATCACATTCAAACAGACAAAAGTACAAAATAATCATCTTCAGGCAAATTAAATCAATAAAATTAATTAAAATTAATAAAAAATAGCTTAAATTAAAATAATCTTAAAGTAAATTCAAGTACTTTAATAAATAAGAAGTTAAGAATAAATAAATAAATTAAGCACAAGTAGCATACAATTTCCAGCCTTTGTACTTTTCTTTTTTAACCAGGCAGAACTAGAACAAACATGAACTCATAGAAACTCTGTGTGTGTTTGAGTCTGTATATGTGATAAAACATGCAAAAACAAATATTTTTCCCAAAGAATCACTCAGTGATGTCATGAGATTGACGCGTACGTGGATAAAAGGGATAAAAGAAAAGTAACAGCTCAACGTGGCCTAATGTAGCGGAGTAAGAGGAACAGTTTCTTCTTCACAAATCTACTCAAGTAAAAGTAAAAAGTATAGTGATTCAAAACTACTCCTAAAAGTACAACATTTCCCAAAACTTACTCAAGTAAATGTAACGGAGTAAATGTAACTCGTTACTACCAACTCTGATGCTATGTGCACACGCTCTCAACTCTGTTGCACGTCTGGTTCAACTTTCACCTGACCGTCCGGCAGTTTCTGGCTCTTCTCTCGCTCTCTTTTCAGCAATTCTCATTTAATCTGGCCTATCACTCTCAATTAAATCCCTTCAGCCTGTTGATATTTTATCAACCTCTCGGCAGCTTGATGCAGCTCTTTGTGATTGCATTTCATTTCCTTTCACTCCTCCGTTTCTCCGCTCTGCTTCCAATTCATCCCATAACTTCCCTCGGCTCAAGTGTGCCTTTTCTCCAAGCCAATAATCTCATAATCTCACACTTCACTACACAACCACACAAACTCATAACCGACTCCCATGGGCTGGATGTCTGCGTTGCTCCGATCGTGTCAGATGGACAGTACTATATGTCATATCAGTGTGTCATTGTGACCGAATATTAGAAACAAAAGAAAAAGGAGGGAAGGAGAGAAAATATTTGAATAGAGCATAATGACACAGTTGCCTAGAGTTATTATTATACAGGGAACCCTGGAGAGTAATCGCAGAAGAGCACAGAAAAGAATATTTTATTAACAAATAAATACACTGTTTGGGTCAGTATAGTAACATTTTTAACACGCGATACAAATCCATCTCCCAATATTAAAAAGTAAATATTATGAGGATGAAGAGCTTAATGGATTTATGTATTTCCGGTACAGCAGATTAGAAGTGGGAACACAACAACTTTAGCTATTTATTTCATTCTTCCATCTGTTCCCCAGCAGTTTTGCAGCATGGTGGTACATTTTTTCTCCCTCTTTTGTTTTTTTTCCTTTCTCGGAGAGGCTGCTGAAAGTGCAGAGAGCTGTTGCTGTGTGTATAACCTGAACTGATGCAGGAAGGTGAAATAAATCAATGTATCATTCACACGGACGCCGGGAACGAAGGTTTTGTGGCAAAGCGTTGCAGTGCAGCGGGGTGATCAATGTTACTCGCTACACTAGTCTGTGGTTTTAAATTCTGGATGGATTGTTGCACATTGCAAACATGATGGGATGTAAACTGGTCCAAGCAGACAGAGAATTCAAGCTTTAGATGGCTGGTGTTGTTAGTTTAAACCTGAGTAAAGTGCAGGGGTCGATAACACAAAGCTCTGTTTCCCTCAGCTCTGAGGGAGACCGAGCTGCATGTGCTTCAGACAACCATAAGACTATTGTAAACAGTGAAGTCAGAGCTCTTGTGGACAATTTATACCGCAACAATGTTCCCAAATTACCTCAACCGTTTTCTGCTGCATTATCTTACACACAAAAAACATTCTTTTCATGTTCATGTTTCATGCTGTGATTGTGATCAATATAGTTGATTCTATGTTGGGCTTCAATGTGAATCAAAAAGTGCAAAATGTACCACAAAAAATGGTTAAATTGTTGACTGATAAAAAGAGTTATGGATCAGTGGATATTATGATGCAAATCATGTGCAATTTCATTTCATTTCATTTCATTTTTATTTATTCCATATCATGGGAATAGTTCACATATGTTCCATTCCATGATGGAAAAGGGGCAAGAAGAAGAAAGCCTTATATGCCAAGCCCCTTTCTCAAAAAAAAAAATAAAACAATTCATATAAAGATGGTCTGTCCGTCTGTTCAACAATCAATACTTATATAATACCAAAAAAAAAGGAATAATGAAAAAACAAAAAAATAAGAAAACATACACACTAACTCACCAACAATATAAAAACAGAAACAACAAAATATATTTTACCCGTTAACTTCATATTGTCTAATTGTATGGTCTTTGTACAATTTTTTGAACTGGTGAATATTTCTACAATCCTTCAAATCAGCTGCCAAGGAGTTCCATAATTTTACACCACATACTGAAATACACATTTGTTTTAAAGTGGTGCGTGCAAACGGATGTTAAAAATCAATCTTCTGAACTAAAAACAAAAAAACGTTGTATATTTTCAGGCAATATTCTGCTTTTTGCCTTGAACATAACTAATAAAGTCTGTAACTCAATAATGTCTTTAAGTTTAATTAATCCTGCATTAATGAAAAGTCCATTGGTGTGTTCTCTTGCCTGCTTTTTATGTCTGATTCTTACTGCTCTCTTCTGTAAAATAAACAAAGGCTTGATTTGTTGTGTATGTATTCCCCCAAACTTCCACACAATAACTAAAATAAGGCAAAATAAGGGAGCAATACAAAATTCGCATTGTCTTGTAATCTAAAACATATTTCACTTTGTTCAAAAGAAAAATATTCTTTGATACCTTAGTTTTAACATACTTTAACTGAGATTTCCATGTGAGGTTTTCATCTATAATTACACCCAAAAATCTAAACTGATACACTCTTTCAATATCAAACTCTCAGTCTTTGATAAGGAGTAACTCATACAACAGTTTAAAACTGACTGAATTAACATAAGCATATGTATAACACTATTTTGTTTCAATGAGGATGGGGCGAAAAAAAAAAAGTTTGTAAACTACAACTCTATTAACCTGAACCTGCAAACCTGAACCAAATGAGTTAAAGTTCAGTTTAACAAAGCTCTCACGGCTGTTTTCTGTGTTACACTGTTACACAACTATTACGCAAACAAAAGACAAAGAAGTGTCAACGCTGAAATGAAAGCTGACAGCCACAATCCCTACACAGCAAAGGTACACGATTAAAAGTCATCCACCGTGTCAGACACCGCTATCAGGACCAAAACACAATGAACAACCTTGGTGGCCTCCCCCTCATCTTCTCCTGTGTTTTCATTTCCACACGTTTGTTTTCGTCTCTCCACTTTCTCAAATTGTTCTTTTCTCTTTTTCCTTTTTAAACCATACAAAGCATTTTCAGATGCTATACGGCTGTACAAATTGTGAACTCTGAGCAAAAGAATAGATGAGAGACAAAGAGAGAGAGAGGGAGACATTCCCAGTGCTGCATGAGAGAAAACAGGAGAAGGAGAGGAGGGGTATGTGGATGTGATTTGGGAAATGGCTTCTGTTTACAGGGATGTTTAGGCTTTGAAGCTGAGCACTTCAGCGTTAACTGCACTGTTGAGCATGCTCCCTTTATCCTCTCCTCCTTTCACTCTCCGACTCTTGCGAACGCAGAGATTGCCGCTCTGTCAACACATCCACACATTGCTGAAAAAGCTCTCAGAGAATAATGAAGTTCCCCCTCCATTCGCCTCCTTCTCCCCTCTGTGGGAACACGCAGCGGCGGCAGCTCAATGACACTCCGTGTCAGACAGCAAAGTGATTGTACACAGACACATTGCCTGGCTTACTGGGGGGGGACGCACCTCCTCTCATAATGTTATCTTTACACCGCCGTAAAACACTTGTTCACATCAACAGAAGACCTTCTCTCTTCATAAACTCTTGACAAAATGTCTGAAAAGGCTCCTAGTGGTATTCCTGATATCTCTTATGAGTTCATGCTGTCAGTGCTTCCTTCTCAAGTCTTTGTTTTGCAGATGTTTTGCAGAACACCAGCCCCCCCCAAACCTCTTCTTCTTTTTTGGTGCTGCACATTCTTTCTGACACGTAAAGATTCCTAAATATCTTCCATGTCGGTGCTCACCTTTTGTCTTCCTCCTTCCTTCGTTGGAAAGTCTCCACAGGTCAACCACGCACGCAGAGGAAAGCAAGCAGGTCCAGCGCAGAGAGGAAGACTGTGATGGGCAGATGCGGATAGGAGACACAAATAGAGTGGAGGGGGGGGGGTATAGCAGTGTGCAAATTGATGATGAGAGGGAAAGAAGGAGGGAAGTAAGGAAAGAGGTGGAGGAGGTGGAAGGGAAAGTGGGGAGGGGGGGGAGGCTTTCAGCTGCACTGGTATGAATATGACGCAGAGGCAGCAGCCAAAGCCACTTCTCCTCTCCTCTCAACCCTCCACCATGAGAGAAGATTGAGGAGAGAGAGAGAGAAAGAGACGGAGCACTGTATCCATGGCAACGGCAGAACAGCGGTAGGTAGCAGTTTGGTAGAGCGCCGGGGCACAGTGGTGCTTCTTTTTCTCTGTCTCACTCACACGCAGACGGGCTCACAAGCCTCGCGGTGCCCACAGATCCTCCTGCACCGAAGGGCAGCAGCAGCAGCACAGGATCTGCAGGACGTGATGACTGATAATGAGAAGCAGACTGTTTGGGGCCTGCTATGACTCCACGAACTTGGAAAGCACAAGTTTATTATACCATAAACGAAAACAGCAGAGTAAGAAGCCGCCAGCATCACGTAATGGAGAAAACAGCTTTGGTGTTACATGTTGACGTCTAATCATGAACATTGCTTTAATTCCTCTCAACACAATGAGGGCAGCGAGCGGAGGGATGATTGGAAGAGCTGCAGACATGATGGTCTGATGGTAAACAACATTTGAGAGCTCACTTTTGGAGAATGTGGAAGATATACAGAGGTGGACAGAGTACTCGACCCCAGTACTTGAGTAAGAGTACAAATACTACTGGTCAAAATTTACTCTGTTACAAGTAAAAGTAGCTCGGTCAAAATATTACTCGAGTAAGAGTAGAAAAGTACTTGCTTTTAAAGGTACTTACGTATCCAAAAGTAAATGCTTTTAAATTTACTTTAAGTAAAAGTAAGAGTAAAAGTAAGAGTAAATTTCTTATTTTCCACATCAGTAAATTACTATATTTTTTCTAAATTAATTTAAGGATCTTTTAACTCTTGTTTCTGAGAATTAACTCTTTGAAACCAGCTGCACTGATGTGCTGCTTTTAGAACCACAATGTTATATAAAACCTGCAGAAACACCAAAAACAAATCAAATGAATGGGATCATAAGAGGACAGCAGATGATGCAGAGTTTATTAACAATCATGAACTGAAACCAAATGAACCTGCACCATCCAACTAAGTGTGTATCCCCCTCAAAGACCACTGCTTTACTAAAAACTACATCTCTGCTTTCAATAACTCAAATGTTGAAGTCACTTAACTTTACAGGAAGGACATGTACCAGTACAATATAGCAATATAGAGCATAATAAACTGTCTCCCCATGTCTGTCTTGTCTCCTCCTTTGACAAAAACAGCTTGTGTCCAATAGGATTTTAGGGAAGAAGAAAAAAGAGCAGACCTGAAAGTAACGAGTACTTTTCAGCCTTTCTAGAAATTTACTTGAGTAAAAGTAAAAATATTTGTCTTGGAAATGTATTCAAGTAAGAGTAATAAGTACCAAAGAAATCTAATACTCAAGTAAAGTACAAATCCTCTGGATATGTACTTAAGTACAGTACTCAAGTAAATTTACTCCGTTACTGTCCACCACTGAAGATATAGAGATCCAACAAATCCATTATTCCTTCAGTTAAATTTGTTGAAATTTCATGAACTAGTAGACCATAGTATTCTGCAAATTATGTTTAAAGCTCAAAAAAACTTTACCAATCAACATTCAGAAAAGATTTGAAAAAAGAAAAAGCAAGTATAACTTAAAAGGAACAGAGATTTTTATAAAACCAAGACAAAATTGATGGAACGTTGTGTTTCTGTGAAAGGAATCAATTTATGGAACAATCTGAACAAAGAAAACAAAGAATCCAAATCAAACATTACATTCAAAAGAACAATTAAAACCTGTATGTTAAGGAAATATAACGAAAAATGTTGAGTTTGATTGACATACCCGTAGGCGGTGGTAATTTTATTTAATGTTATTTTTATTTTATTTTAGTTGTTTTTATTCACTTAGTTTTTTTTTTTTTTTTTAATTATTATTAATTTATGTTATTTGTGAAAGGGGCAGATCAGATAAGATTCTTCTTCTTTCTGCTCCCTTTTCATTCATAAGTTAGGAACATTTGTATTTGTGCTTGTATTAAATTGTTTTGTTTTTTGAATGAAATAAAGAATAAAATTTTGATTTGATTTGATTTGATCTTTATTCATCTTGAACAAAACAATAAAATAAAAAAAACACCATGCATCGACAACAATAATAAAAACAACCAGTTTTGTTCAAGAAGGGACAGGAAGAAGCAAATGCTTATCTAGTCCGGCCCCTTCTTGCAATATAAGAATATCCAATATATAAAAGAATAAAAATAGCAATAACAATAATTAATACTAATAACAACAATAATACGTATATACAGTATATACCCTTCTTGACATATAAAAGTATATCAATATAAAAGTAATTAAAAGACAAGTGAGTCAATAATAAAAGTAGCTAAAAAGAAAGAAAAGCATCATGCACAGAAGAAAAAAAGACAATGAAAAAAAATAAAATAAAAAATCCTGGTCATTATAACATCAACTTTTGGTAGTTCAGTATGAGAATCTGCTTATAGCAGCGTTTGAATAGCCTGATGTTCTTGCAGACCTTCACACTTTCATCAAGGTTGTTCCAGAGTGTTATACCATACACTGAAATGCAAATGAAAATGAATGAAAAAAAAAAACTACAAGTGGGATAGTTGTACACTTTTATTCATCACACAATAGTGAATGAGTGAGAAACGGAAAACAGGCAGACAAAGTGGTGGACCACAACGTGTGTTTGTGGCTGCTCTGCGGCTTGGTTCCCCTCTAATCCCTCTTTACCTGTGGGACACGGGGAATTGCCCATGGCTTTTCTATGGCATGCAACGTGAGGCATAATGAGAACCACATCGGCCCCCACTTTTGTGTTTAACCCAGTTCGATCTCCTCCTCTGTGCTGTCAAATTTTTTCCTTCACCTGTCACACCTTTTCTTTGTGAATCACTTCCCAGAACAAAAACATTCATCATTGCCTTTCATTTAATTTACCTAAATTCTGGGGGGGATTATTTCTCTTTCCCAGCAAGATGTTGAGTGAGTCATCAACCCTCAGTGAGTGATGTTCTCATGGTAGTTGCTCTTTGTCCAAATTTATACCTTGCACTATGACCTATTCTAAAGGGCGGGAGTTACATCAACAGACCAAAACAAAAAAATTGCTTAATACAAGAAAATATTCAATATAAAAATATATTCAAAACTCAAAATCGTAATTAAAGTCTATACTTCATATTTCTTTTGTATTCCTAGTGCAGGCTTTTGATGTTAGAGTGACCTCATATTGTGATTAGTAATCTGGCAGTGACAGGGGAGGGATTAGTTTGGTCTGTAGTTTGTTTTTGTTACTATTTTATATTTTTTCATACTGTTTAACTGTTTTTTATATTTTGTACACTGGTGTATGCTATGATTAACATGCCCATGCCTACTCAAAATATTTGTAATCGACATGCAGCATTTCACCTTTTTTACTTTGTGAAAATTCCAATAAAAAGATCTTGAATTAAAAAAAAATCGTAATTAAAGTCATACTGTTAATTAGAAGAATGGGTGATGTCGTTCATCTTATGGGTTAGAATAAAAAACGCTTATTGTACAAGTTTCATTTTTATTTATTTCCAAGGAAAATCCATTCAAAGGTAATTAAAGTCCATCTATGTATCCTTCACTGAAAAATAACTGACACTGGAAAAGGGCAGGACATCATGTGTTTAAAAAAAAAAGAGTCATAAGTCCGTAGTTTTGTAATATTAAACTATGAGCAACTGTATCATACAAAGACTTATTGTTGCCTATAGCAACGTCAAAAGCCCCTAATTATGCAAAAGTATCCTCATGATGTCTGATTAAAACTTTAGATTCCTCTCAAATTCCACACTTTGGTATTATCAAGATGAGCAAATAGTATCTACCACTGTGGCCCTCTACGTTAACTTTTTGGTGAAAAATATGACTTTAAAGGAATATCACAGAGTTCAAACAGTGATTATTAGATAGTAGAGATTGTAAACTTAGTGAGTAAAATGATGTTCATAACTAAGTTCATAATTTTTGGCACTATAAAAAAAAAAAAATCATATAACAATTAAAATTAGTGGTATGGAAATAGAAAGAGTATATGAAAATAAGTTCCTGGGGGTAATAATCGATGATAAACTTAGCTGGAAATCACACATAAATAGTGTAAAATCAAGAATGTCTAAAACCCTAGCAATATTAAATAAAACAAATTATTTTTTCTGTCAAAGAGCACAGTTTTTAATGTATAACTCACTCATAGTTCCATACATGACTTATTGTGTGGAGATATGGGGTAACACCTATAAAACAAATACAAACCCTATTTTTCTATTACAGAAAAGAGCTTTAAGGATAATTAATAGATCTGACTATTATGAACCAACAAATAATCTTTTTATTAAATATAATATCTTAAAATTTCATGATATAGTAGAGCAGAAAACTGTTTTATTTGCCTTTAAAGCCCAGCAGAAACTGCTTCCAAACTGCATTCAGGACCTGTTCCAGATAAAAGAAACCCGCTATGACCTGAGGGGGAAACTCATGTTTGAGATGACGACAGCAAGAACTAATATTAAAAAGAGATGTACATCAATTAAGGCTAGAGAAATTTGGAATAGTTGTAATAACAACCTAAAAATGTGTCGCTCTATCGTCAAGTTTAAGAAATTGTTTAAAGAAAATACTGTAAATAAATATAAAACACTATAATTATAAAGTATACTATCAAAAACATTCTAGGATGTGAAACGTCAATTTTATATTTTGTCTTACTTATTTTTTTCTTCTTTACGTATTGTTTGTTTTCACTGAGTAAAAGCTAATGTCTCATATTTTTGCTGATCATAAGAAAAAAGGGTAGGCACTATAAGCTACGGCTTCAGCTACACCTTTTCGGCAAAATAATTTTTTTTTTTTTCTTCCTTTTCATCTTGTTCTGTACAAGCCGAAATAAAGATTCATAACTAAAAAAAAAAAATTATTAGATAGTAGAGATTGTAAACTTATCTTAGTGAGCAAAATGATGTGAATTGAAGGAGTTTTGGGTTAGAATGTCATATATGTTTGCAGCAAAATGGACATTTATGTTAGCACGGGGGGCAATAGAGCAACATCAAAATAAATTGCTATTTTAAACCTCTGAGAAGACTCAAAAATGTCCAAAAACTTTGTGTTCTGTTTGTCAAGGCACCTCTTGCCAGGTCACTGCCACCTCATATGTCACCACTACTGGTGTCATTTAAACAAAGTACTGTCAATATAGAGAAGGTTTTGGCTGCAGACTGAGGGGAGGTAGAGTTCAACACTGGACTTCAAACATGGGACCTACACTCTACAGAGTCATTTTTCCTGATACCTTACCCTAACCCTAGCTGAGCGCCAACAATGTCACTTCCAGGTTGAAGCCAACATGGAAGCACCAGAAATTGCAGTTCATTGAGTGACCACTAGGCGCTGGGGCTAAAAAAGTGGAGGTGGAGCTTCTAACGTGCCTTTATCATACCATAAACAACTGATGAAATGTCTTCCTTTTCGCTCCACTAAGGAGCTGCATACAGTACCGTACATTGAAAGTGTCCGCCCTCATGTACGATTTCATTGGCTAGCAATTGTCAGGTGGATTCATATAAAGCAGGGGTCGGCAACCCAAAATGTCGAAAGAGCCATATTGGACCAAAAACGCAAAAAACAAATATGTCTGGAGCCGCAAAAAATGAAAAGTCTTGTATAAACCTTAGAATGAAGACAAAACACATGCTGCATGTTTCTATATTAGTTATAACTGGGGAAAGATTTCTTTTTTTCATTATGCACTTTGAGAAAAAAGTAGAAATTTCGAGAAAAAAGTCGAAATGTCAAGATTAATGTTGAAGTACAATCTTGAGAAAAAAGTCGAAATGTCGAGAAAAAAGTTGAAAAGTTGAGAAAAAAGTCAAAATGTTGAGAAAAAAGTCAAAATTTAGAGAAAAAAGTCAAAATAACTAGATTGGAAAGGAAAAAGAAAGAAAAAAAGAGAAAAAAAGAAGAAAAAAGAAAAAAGGAAAAAAAGCGAGAAATGGAAAAAAAGAGAAAAAAAGAGAAAAAATAAGAAGAAAGAAAAACGGAAAAAAGAGAAAATAGAGAAGAAAAAAAAGAAAAAAAAGGTCAAACATTTTTGAAAAAGCTCCAGGAGCCACTAGGGCGGCGCTAAAAAGCCGCATGTGGCTCTAGAGCCGCGGGTTGCCGACCCCTGATATAAAGCAATAAATGTATTTCTAATATTGGTTTTGATTGGCAGTTGACTTGGCCTTTATTTCTATCTCTTATCATCACCTACCATGGCTAACTTTAATTCACATAAGGTGGGTGTGTTCATTCAGCTTTATCTACAAAGTGACACTGCAGTAACGTGATCACACCAGGAAGAACAGGCTTCAAAATACTCTTTGAAAAACCTGTGTGTGTTCAAGGAGGGTTTGTCCTGTAACTTTTACAATCTATGGCCCTAACCACTTAAGAGTGGAGCTCTTTCCATTCTGGAGTGGAGCTTCTCTTTCTCCACAGTCTGCAGCAAGATCCTCTTGTTGGTAAAAACAAGAGAAGACATAAAATTATTACATTTTATTCTACTTTATTGACAATGATCACAGCGCAAACAAAATTTTGAAATGAGAAAAAAAATCAAACTTCACATAAGGATGTAAACCATATTTACATGCAATAATAATAATCATAATTACGTAGAAAATGTTACGGTAAGTACAATATGGGACTTTTGTGGATTATGTGGATATAAAATTATCTTACAATAATGTCAGGTGGCGGCCCGGTACTGTCCTAAAAATGAAAGGGAAAAGATCAGCGCTCACCTTGGCTCCATGTCAGTGACAGCTACAAATCAAGCCAGAAATCTTGGTGTAATTATTGACTCAGACCTGAACTTCAACAGCCATCTAAAGTTTATCACTAAATCTGCCTAAACAAGACATGGAAAAACTTATTCATGCATTCATTTTCAGTAGGTTGGATCATTGCAATGGCATCTTTACAGGCCTTAACAAGAAATCTATCAGGCAACTGCAGCTGATCCAGAACGCTGCCGCCAGAGTCCTTACAAACACCAGGAAATTTGACCATATTGGGTCAAAGGATAGAGTTTAAAATCTTACTGCTGGTCTACAAAGCACTGAATGGTCTTGGACCAAAATACATGCTGGACCTGTTGGTTCCTATGAAGCTCCCAGACCCCTGAGGTTCTGGATCTGGTTTGTTGTGTGAAGAACCAGAACCAAGCAAGGTGAGGCAGCGTTCAGTTATTCTGCTCCTCACCGGTGGAACAAACTTCCTGTAGACCTGAGGTCTGCTCCAACTGTAGATCCTTTAAATCAGGCCTAAAATCATTACTGTTCAAGCGTACCGGTACTCCTAAATTAAATACTTACCTGCTGCACTTATTTTTAACAACTTGTACTTTTTATTATTTTACCTCTTTTCTTATAATTTTATTACATTTATTTGTTATTTAAGCGTACTCTTAAATCAGTAACTTGTGCTTTTTTTTATTCTACCTTCTTTTCTCATAATTTTATTTCATTTTATTTGTTATTTACTGTCTAATTATGTCTTGCCGCTTTTAATGTCGATGTAAAGCACTTTGAATTGCCCTTTGTTGAATTGTGCAATTTACAGGACTGTCTCAGAAAATTAGAATATTGTGATAAAGTTCTTTATTTTCTGTATTGCAATTAAAAAAACAAAAATGTCATACATTCTGGATTCATTACAAATCAACTGAAATATTGCAAGCCTTTTATTATTTTAATATTGCTGATTATGGTTTACAGTTTAAGATTAAGATTCCCAGAATATTCTAATTTTTTTAGATAGGATATTTGAGTTTTCTTAAACTGTAAGCCATGATCAGCAATATTAAAATAATAAAAGGCTTGCAATATTTCAGTTGATTTATAATGATTCCCGAATGTATGACATTTTTGCATTACAGAAAATAAAGGACTTTATCACAATATTCTAATTTTCTGAGACAGTCCTATAAATAAACTTCCAAACTGCCAAGTTTGTTAAACACACACAAGGAATTTGTTGTGGTGATTGGTGCAATACAATACAAATATAAAAGCAAATATATAAGAGATAAAAATGTATAAACAGAAATGTACAATATGTGGTTTTTTAAAGTGCTGGACATGCCCTTCCCTTACAAAATATGAACTATAGCAATGTATTGAAAGTGCTTTTTGTGTCAAATAAAATACAACTACCAACTTTAAAATTCACCTGTGATATAAGCATTGTAATTTGACATTATTAAAGTTGTAAAGCTCTGAACTGGACACATTTAGGCGTTTGTAACGCCTTTTTCTTTCTTTTTTTTTTTTTTTAAACGCTAAGTAAGAAACGTGGCTGCGTGACCCCGTGACCCGCGGCGTCACGTGACGTCATTTTGCCGGGAAGCGGACCACGTGTCGGAGCCGGCGTGCTCCTTCCTCCTCTGATTCACTACTTTTCACTCGGAACCAGCCCGGCCAGGGAGTGGGCTCGCAAGATGGCGGCGCGGTGGGGAGCAGGCGAGGAGATCCTCACAGCGTGCACTATGGACTTTTTCCCCCTGGAAACACTAGACGAGGTGAAGAATTGCATCTGTACTTTATCTCAAAACACTTAATTTCAGTGTTGCTGGCTTTGTGTGCGTTGTTAACCGCGGGGTTTGAGCGTGTTGGCTGAGTTGGGCTGCGCATGGAAAAGTGACACGTGGATACAACCGTTGTATCATCAAAACTCATTCAAAAAAATACTCACGTTTCTGTGTTTGTGAAGGCTTTACAACTATGCGGAGATGTAGTTATTTCAAAAAGGTACATTAGAAATGCGCTGGTATTTTCATAGTAGTATGGTCGGCCATGGTGAAAGAAGCAGCTTCCTTCTATTAATAACAAAATCAGTCATTTAAACTCGTGAAGTGACAGTTGTTTTTTCTTATTGGTAGATGACCAGACATTATTGTACGTTGTATATTTACAGCCAGGAATCTGTTTTTAGGCTCATTGAAAGGTTTTTTTTTTCCTTTTCTTTTTTTGCCATATTGTTTAGACAGACTGATACACACGTGGTGACAGACCCTGAAATATTCTGCTCAGTTTTAACTCATAAATCTGGCTGACACATGGCAGTGATCATGCTAAGGTGTAATTTATAGGTTTCTATCAGCGCATTGCAGCAATACCAGAAGCTCAACGGTGATTCATAACGAGATTAAGCTGATTTATATTCATATAGTAATAAATACAATCACGTCGGAGTGTGTGATCACCAGCTATTTAAACTTCTGTATCCCAGCAAGTTTTATCTGAAAAACGTGCATACATTCCTGCACACATGTGGTTTAGAAGTGGTGGAAAAACTATGTTGGTTCTCTGCACACATGCGCAGAAGAGGGCTAGCAACCTTAGCAATTCAATCCCACTGTCCTGTAAATAAATAACAGCCTTGAAAACCAACACTTATTGTACATAAATAAAAAGAATGACAAATGAAGCTAATTCGTTTTGAATATTTTGAACTGATTGAGGCAGGAAGGGGGATGAGGGCCCTGCTTTGGTTTGTTGTAGTGCAACACGTGGGCCGGCTGGCTCTCTTTGTACGGCGTGATGCGAGGATCAAACATGTCTGCCCACTGCAGCATGTAGACACAAACACGTGGGTGACTGTAAGGAGTCGCTGCATGGTCAGATCAAAGTCCTAGCATTTGTCAGCTACGCCTGCAGATAAATGGGAACCTGTGAAGATTTAATGGGACTGTACATATGACAGATTTGTGTTTAAAGCAAGTGGATTTATGTGACATGACTAGGGTTGCCACCTTTCAAAAATAGAAATAAGGGACGCCCTGATTTCAGCAGCGCAGGAGCCAAAAAAAAAGCCCCAAAACTTCTAAACTGAATAAAAATGTGTTTATTTTATATGAAAAAACAAAATGCTTTGATTTAAAGTTTAAAGTGCTTTAATAGCATAGAACTTGCATGACAGACAACCATACTAGCAGCTGAAATATCCTCCTCACACATCCTCCACATCAGCCCAGATGTATAATATAGCCTACAGGTGAAGAATATGGTGTAAAAGTTAATTTATTTCAATAATTCAACTAGAATATGGTGTAAAAGTTAATTTATTTCAATAATTCAACTAGAATATGGTGTAAAAGTTAATTTATTTCAATAATTCAACTAGAATATGGTGTAAAAGTTAAGGAAAATACGGTACAAATCGTGTCCCATATTAGTTCAATACGGGACGCAACATTTTTTTTCTCAAATAAAGGACAATTCCGTATTTTACAGGACGGGTGGCAACCCTATACATGACTGCTTGTGCACTTCAAGTATAGAAGTTTAAGCAGTTGTTATCTTGTTTAAAATAGGCATATTCAGGCTAAATTATATCTGTTGGACTGTATTAACTGCAGAATATGTTTTAGGAATAATTGAGTTTTAAGTTGTTTATATGTTTTAACCTATCTTTCAAGTAACAAATATTTTGTTATTAGTTTTCATAAAGCTGCAACTAAAATTGTGGCCCTATGTCTTGAGTTCTGGTGTGCAGATTTTTTGGATTATGTGATGACGTCCCATAAATCTTTTTTTTTTTTTTTTATCTATGCAAAAGAAAAATGTTGCGGATATTGTAAAAGTATTAAAACTGCCACTCACACATAATTACAAACCATACTGTTTGACTGAAGCATTGGGTCGTTGCCAGGTTGTTGGTTTGGTGATATTTTAAAAGCAGATGGCTGTTTTTTTTTTAAGTCTTTTTGGTGGCTGGTTCAGGTAAATTTTGCCTGATAAATGTTTTTATGTTTATTAAGGATCCCCATTAGCCGACGCACAAACGCCAGGCTAGTCTTCCTGGGGTCCTATTTAAAAAGTACAATATAAACAACAATACACAATAACATACAATTCCAGTTACAAAACATACACAGATCCAATTGCAATTAAAAAGAGAAGAAAAGAAGGAAAAGAATAAATCACAGTTCCCAAAATGATAACACTATTAACTTTCCAATCTAAAAAATGACTTAACACGTTTTTTTTTAAATAATTTCTTGTTTGGAATGCTCCTAATATTTAAAGGAAGAGTGTTCCATGATGAAATTGCTCTATATACAACAGTGTTTTTCATTGAATTAGTTCTTGGTAATGTTTTCACATTTGTATGTTTCCCAAAATAAAAGCCAGACGTTTTTTCCTCTGCCTCCTAGGCTCCTGGGCTGAGCTCTGTAGAATCTCTGGAAACCCTACAGAGCTGCTTAGACCCCTCCATCCGCTCCATCTTTGAGGACATACCACCAGTAGAGGCAAGAACAGCTTCATCTTTTTTTCAGTCACTTGAGGAAGATTTTATCTGGTCATGTGTTCATTTTGTCTGTGTGCTGGTGTTTGTTTAGTCTAAGGGACTGGATGACGAGAGTGAGGCCATGTTGCTGACAGTCCTGACAGAAATGCTTGACGGTGTGGACGACGAAACACTCTCACCCTTTGACACGCTGCCTGAAACGGACCTGCTTTCAAATCAGAGGGGCGGGGAACTCTCTCCGGTGAGTCACCAGCTGTTGTATGTACATTAACATCCCCCCTCTCCATTGAGGTCTGTAAATGATGGTGTTAATGTTAATTTTCCTTTTCCCTAGCTGAAGAGAATTCTGTCTCGGTCCCCTCAAGAGAAAAACCCACTATGTAGTGCAAGAACTTTATCAACTGGAAAGGTAGCGTCTCTTGCTCATGGTGATTTTTATAAATGAGTACACCTCACACAGGGTGCTTGCGCAAGTCTTGAAAGTCTTAATAAGTATGGAATTTTGAAACACTGTTTTCCAGACCTTGAAAAGTCTTGAATTTTGTGTGAAAGTCTTAATAAAGTATGGGGAAAAAATGTATGCTAGAATTTTACAGTATGCTCAAAGGCATTGTGAAATGAGAAATAGAAAGGAAAGCTAGAAAAACTTATAGTTTATTTAACTATAAACTATGAAAAATAGTTTGTTTTTTGTTCTTACCAAGTGAGCTAGGTCAAATATGCACTTTTATGTGTTAAAATGAGATAACATAAAGATAAGATCAGTCATGTCAAGGACAGAAAAAATAAGATGCGAGTGAAGAGACTGAATTCTACAGACATTCATCCATTCATGTGTTTTTATAGATAGTCTTTGTTTGATGTGAAATTCAAACTTGTGATTTTCATGTTTTGAAACGTTTTCATCAGTAAAAACATAATTTACTGTGAATAATGCCTTTGTTCATTGAATACTAGCCTATAAAAAATTCTAACAAACATTTCTAATAAACACAATTGGTACAATCTCAACCAATGAAGTAGGCAGTAGGCACACAAGTATACAAGTACGTAAAGTTAAGGGCTTGGGAAAAAAAATATCAGTTTTAAAAAAGTCTGGGAAAAGTCTGGAATTTTAATTTGGAAAAAGAGCAAGCACCCTGCTCACAGATAAAGGTTTTGACTCCTTATTTGTCTCCTCACCTCTATCCAGAGCCGATCCCGGATACTAGCAGGCTCTGTCCAGAGGAGCGATGGGGAGGAAGAGGAGGATGGATCCCTCACTTTGAGCCCAGATAGGCTTCTTTCATCTCCCGGCAGTGATCTCCTAGACTGGGGAGGTCTGACCCTGCCTCTTCCTGTGGGGTTTGAGCAGGAGGGTGAAGACGGGCTTTCAGTGAGCCTCGGCGACCTGGTCAGACATATGCACCCGTACTGCATGTCCATAAGTGTGGAGAATGAGCAGGGGGAGCAAATACTGCCCGAAGGAGGTATATTACTTGAGGTTGTGGATCAAGGGGAAAATGGAGAGCCCATTCTGGCCATCCCGAACATGGATCTCCCCGACTCAGTTCCACTTCCAGAGATTGCCGCAGAAGACGTGCAGAGTCTGGCTCCAGTTCCAGATGAGCCAGAAGAGCAGGCCAACGACAGTTCGGAGCATATAGTTGTTGACGACGACGATGATGATGAAACCGTCAACAAGGCTCCAATCACAATGACCATTTCAGTGACACCAGAGCTCTGTTTAGATGGAAAGGACAAGATGGTCATGAAGAAGGGGAAGCGGAAGGAGGAGATTAAAGCAAAAAGCCCCACACGGAGAAAAAAGAAACTCAAAGAGCAACAACAATCAAAATCCGTGGAGGGAAGAGTCCTCAGGAGTGGCACTGTGACAAAAAAGGTGCAAGAATCTCAGGAAAAGCCTGAAAAAAAGTCAGTTAAACAAGAGAAAAGGGTCTCTCTTACGCCAACTCCTTTAACTTTTTTAAAACCTAAGGAAGTAAAATCAAAGCCTACGACAAGACTCAGAGAAAACACCGCTGCAACACGGCTACCTAAAGTTAATGAGAAAGTTGCCCTGCCGTTGGCATCAACACAGAACAAAGCTTTGTTGGATGTTACCCCCGAAAAGAGTCAGCCAATCTGTTCCGTCACACCGAGTTCCCCGAAGCCCCGTGAAATGCCAGAACAGCCAGTCAACGCCTCTGCCGGGGCAGGAGGAAAATTAGCAGCTCCCTCCGTTCCCCTTTCCCCAGCATCCTCAGAGAGCCCGGCAGCTGCTTCCAGGCTGGCAACTCCTGACATTACGCCGTCTGTCAGTGCGCCCCCAGCAGTCCCAGAGCCCAAAACCAAATCGCTCAGTCTCGCGGAGTACAGACGGCTCCGGGAGCAGAAAAAGCCGACTCCGGCGAAGAAACAAGACGACAACAGCACCAAATGGCCCAGCCTTCCCGAGCTCCCCAAAGAGCTCCCCCCGATCCCCTGTCTGCCCAACCCCAACCCTACGGACCCCAGGCGGCCCGGTGCGCAGGTAGCAAAGAAGGAAGAGGAAGAGGTCAAACCTGCTTGGCAGCCGAGAGGCCCGTGTGCCCCGCCCACGCCCGAGGCGCTGCTAGTGCCGCCAGCCTACATGATTTCCTCATCCAGCAAAACTGCAGCCACCGCTCCCAAACCCCAGCAAGCACCTTGCAAATTACCCCCCAAACCCCCAGCTCCTGCCCCTACTCCCGTGAAGAATTTAGCCACTCATTCACACACCACTACCCAGCCTTCGTTACCTAGCGGGCCTCCGAGCTCGGTCGCTCCAGCTTCTGCCCAGCTCGTGTCTTCAGCCAACGGGAAGTGTTCTCTCGTGCTTTCTGGGGGGAAAGCTGAAAACGTTAAACTCCCCCAGGTTCAGCATGTGCCTGCGAAGAATGTATATCTTCCTAAAAGCTGTCATGTGACCACTACAGATGTTATCAAACCAGCTGTTGCCACTACTCCCATTGTGCCCCAGAGGAATTCTGCTGTTTCACTGATGCCCACTGAGGTGTCCACTTCTACCCACCTAAATAATCCGGTCAAATCTGATAGCAAGTCCCCCAAAATCACGACCGGTGTTACCCAGTCCTCCTCCTCTTCCTCCGCTGCTGCTGTCGTCCTGTCGGGCTCCCGCCGTCCCTCTCCCCTCACACTTCAACAGCTGGAAACTAAAAAGAAAGTCGCTCTAGCAGTAAAACTTCAGAAAGCAAAGACTCCCACGCAGGAGTTGATTGAATCATTCACCACTGAAATAGGTGAGCTTGATGTTTTTAATTAAGCAATAGTTGGCCTTTTTGTGTCTGATAGAAAACTTGTTTTCCAGTGAAAGATAGTGTTTACATAAAGTATGTCTTTTAAACTAGACATTAGTGCTGTGCGGTATACCGGTTCATACCGAATACCGGTGTTTATTTTACTTATGATATGGATTTTTCATATACCGTAATACCGGTGAGTATGCACAGTAGCTACACAACGTTGGGAACGCCGCGCGGCGCTACGATCCGCCGCGCATGAGGGGACTGTTTAGCAGTAGTGATGCACCGATTTTTCAGTAACCGAAATTGTTCGGCTGAAAATGACAAAAAAACACGTTCGGTGGAATAAGTGGGGGAAAAAAACTGAACAATTAATAACGTTGTAATATAAGGAAATAGACTGGCCGCTCCCGTAACTGTTGCACCACAAACATAAATCGTTGGCCAACCAAAAAGTAACCACATAAGAATTTTACCAACATTCACCAGGAGGTGGAACCAAAACAACATAATGCTGGAAATTAAAAGATTTTGAGTTTTTTAAGTTCAATAACTATTTTTCTACCTTGTAATTTTGTAAAAGATCAGTCAGACAACACTTAAAGTCTATGAGTGTTGTCTGACTGATTCTCTCACTTCATTAGAATCAGAAGTGCCGGCCATGCAAACCTGTATTTATACTAGTGTGGACATTAATGTTTTTCTACAATATTTCCTCTTCATGACAGTAAAATAGGCCATTCTAAGCCAATTTACTGCAGCAATTCCTTTCCAAATCATTAGAAAATGTGGTTAACACCCAGTTGTGCATGAAAAAAAAATACAGTGATAAACCGCGAAACCGATATAATTTTGAAAAATACCGTGATATAAATTTTTGGTCATACCACCCAGCACTACTAGACATCTTATATCCCCCTTGCTTATACCTGTTCTCGTCAGCTGATCCTTGGTTTCTGATCAACTGCTGTTAGGTCGTCTACTCGGAGCTTGAAGCTGAGAATCTTGCACATTTTCTTTGGATAAATGTTTTTTTTTTAGTTTTTGTTAAGATCTGTGAAGTGTGAAAGTGGTTTAATTGAGTTGGCAGCAGCGTGGGTCGTCAAGCATTCCTTCAGCGTTTGATCATATATTGATAAATTTGATTTGATCTTTATTCATCTTGAACAAAACAATTTAAAACACATACATCAACAATAATAATAAAGCACAACCAGTTTTGTTCAAGAAGGGACAGGAAGAAGCAAATGCTTATCTAGTCCGGCCCCTTCTTGCAATATAAGAGTATCCTATATATAAAAGAATAATAGTAGCAATAATAATAATACATATATACAGTGTATACCCTTCTTCTTGACATATAAAAGTATGTCAATATAAAAGTAATTAAAAGACATGTGAATCAATAATAAAAGTAGCTAAAACGAAAGGCATCAAGCACAGTAGAGAAGGAAAAAAAGTCAATGAAAAAAAACAAAAACAATCACCATAATAAAAGTAACTAAAAAAGAGAGAATAAATGTGTGCAAGCAAAAGGAAAAAAACAATCTGGTGTATTTAGAAAAGAAAACTGTAAATGTATGTTTGCAGTAATGTATTTAATATTGGTGCGTTGTAAACTCCGTTTGTGTTCAGTGATGCTGAACCACTGACTCATTAGTGTGCTGATGTGCAAGAACTTCATTATCAGTTTTTAATTAGTAAATGCTGTTATGTAAATGCTCTTGTTTTAAAATAAGAATATTTGTCTGTTTTTGGCTCATAAATCCTCTCCCTGCTGCCACCTCTCATATTGAGGCAGGATTTTTCTGTATGACTGCATATTTGTTATATTTGTTCCACATCGGTGAGATTGCAATCAGAGCATGAATGTACAGCAGTCCTCCCCACAGTGCATTGCAGCTGAAACCAGAGTTATTATCGTTTACGAAAACTAACGAAATAACAAAAACTAAAATTGAAAAAATAATTTCGTTAACTGAACTAAATAAAAACGAAAATTAAAAGACAAAAACGATAACTAACTGAAACTATATTGCGTGTTTAGAAAACTAACTAAAACGAACTGAAATTATAGATATATCTATATAACTATCATTTCCTCCGTTTTCGTCCCTGTCAATATAAGACTCTTGGTTTGATCAATTTATTCTGCTCTTGCCGTTTATCTCCAACTGGCAGCTCCGGCACCTGAACGCCTCACGGCCCGGGACGTCAGAACTAAAACTAATAAAAACTAAATTAAAACTAAGCATTTTTGAAAATATAAAAACTAGCAAACCCACACTAAAAACTAATTAAAACTAACTGAATTGAAGGAGAAAAAGTCAAAACGAAATAAAACTAAACTAAAACGAAAAATTCAAAACTATTATAACCCTGGCTGAAACACAACTTTGTTTTTTTGTAGGTATTGAGGCTTCTGATCTGACCAGCTTACTGGAACAGTTTGAGGAAACACAAGGTATGTAATCATGGTTTAATTCTTACTTTATACCCTTTCTGGGGGGTATGTTTAGTTAAGGGTTTTTGTCCTCTGTTAGATGCTTAAGTGCTTCCTCTTTTTTCTTTTTATACTCTCATTTTCCAAAATGGGGCAGTTGTTGGGGTCAGTAGCATAGTGGGTCACACATCTTATTCCTGAGCTAAATGTAGTCAGAGGATCAGTTTTCTAGGTTTCCTAATGGTGGGGGTCCCACACAACATTGCAGCACCATCTTAAGTTAGCAGTTGTGATTTATGGCACAGACAGACTTCAGACTGGCCCCTTAAATTTTGACCAACAGAGAATATAAAAGAACTGCCATGCAACAGGCTAATGCACATGACCTAATGAAGCAATGGTACGGCTGTGCGATTAATCGATTTTAAATCTAAATCGGATTTATTAATCAAGACAATGTTAAAAAAAAAAAGGAAAATCGGAAAATGGATTTTCCTTTTTTTGCAGCTGGCTGCATTACAGACAGAGCTCGCTAGTCATCTTTGTTTGGTCAAGAAAATTGTAAATGTCACTTTACTAAACTCAAGGAGGATTTACAGTATCTTTCAATTGCACTTAATTCCCAATAGGGAAATTTGTTTGCTATTTTTCTTTAAAAATAAAGATAAAATATTTGAAACAATTTATTCCATTGTCTTTTGTAGTTTTACCAAAAAAATCGAAGTCAAAAATTGGGTTTTCGGAGAAAAAAAATCGGGATTTTATTTTTGTCCAAAATCGCCCAGCCCTAAGCAATGGTCATGTCAAGTTTTTCAATGTGTTAAATATCAGATGAGCTTCAAAAATCAGTCAAAGATTCTTTGGAACTTGCAGCGGTTCATGATGGCAGGCTTTAACTTTGCGGAAACGTTCCCCTTTAAGAGGTGTGGATCCTGCAGGGGGGCAGAGAAGCTTCTTTGTGCTCTTGTCTGCTGAGCTGCTGGAATTTTGCCCCGTCTGCAAATCCATTTAACTCTCACCCTGCTGTCTTTGTTTGGGTGGATGGACAGGGCCTAGCACACAGCGGTTGTACAGTACATGCACTTACTCCTGCCGATACCTGTGATTACTGAATTATCATGCTACGTGACAAATGTCAGGTTGACTGTTAGTTGGAGTTGAAAATACTCTGACATGGTCTAGTTTGAATTGCATTATTGGACCTTTCTCCCACACACAACTATACTTTTTCTTAACTTCACTATTTGGTCTTCCTTTACCATCTGTTGTTGACTGTGCTCCTACATTCCTGTTCCCTCTATCTTCAGCCAAAGTGGAGAAATGTGTGCCGGAGGTCTCTGGTAGAGCAGCAGCTGTAGGAAACTCGAGGTGAGTTACCCTACAGCCTCTAAGCTGCTCGAGAGTGATTTAATGTAAAAAAAAAATTAAAAAAAAGTGCTTGGAGTGTGCGTGTAGATGATACAAGTTTATTTTTTACCAAGACCTACCGCAAACACCGACACTGTCCAGCATTGTGCACGGTCCGGTCAAATCTCAATTCCATTAGAGCCATGTCGTTCACATCTAACATATTTTGGGTTTCGTTTGTAGCATTCCTGAGAAAAGTGTTGTGGAACGTTTAAAAGCTGATGACATCTCGAGCACTGCAGGTAATCCTCTTGTTTTCTTTCTTTTATAATAAAGTAAATGTATATTTCCATGTATTCATTCTAGGGCTGGGCGATATGGACCAAAAGTCATATCTCGATATTTTCTAGCTGAATGGCGATACTCGATATATATCTCTATTTTTTCTGTGCCTTAATTGGGGTTTCCCCCAAAGCATTATAGCATAGCATCTCTGTTAGCATCTCTGTTAGCATCTCTGTTAGCATCTCTGTTAGCTTCATTTTTTTCTGAGGCAAACCCTTAAAAAAACAGTCAGTTTTAATACAAAGCCTCGTGCCAAATGTCACACAGGTACCTTTGTTAACAGAGGTCTGCACAATTTTAGTTTTAGTTTATTTATTTAGCAATATAAGACATATATGAACAAAAAAATGAAAAACAATGAAATAACATGCAAGGAAAGGAAGAAGCCTGGTGGCTTATATAGAATCCTTTCCATATATGAATAAAACACAAAACAAAGCTACACAAGGGAGAGTAAAAAAAACAGAAAAAACACAAGAAAATGTAACTCAGATCAAATAATGAACATTACAAAGATGAAACAATAAGAAAGTTCTTTAAATGTTTTTTGAATATTGGCAAGGATGGTGATGATTTAAGAGATTTATTGAGTGAATTCCACAAGTGGGGGCCTCTGAAAGTGATGAAAGATTGATGTTTACCAGTTCTACAAAACAGTAAATTAAAATCATCTTTGTGCCTTGTGGCATAAGAATGAATATCGGAATTAACATATCAATATCAAATAATACAAACAATATCAAAATGTATAAAACAAATGAAATAATAAACATAATAATTTATAATAATAAACTGCCTGCATATATAGAATAAAAATGCTTCTTGAATAAAATAAAACAAATATCCCTTTCCTGCATAACAATTAAATTAAAATACACTGTGCAATTAATACAATGTAGACAGTAACAGGCAGACTTTTCCACTGAGGTTGACAGTTGTGCAAATAACAAAACATTTGTGCAAATCTCAAATAAAACATTCAAGTCAATTTGTCACAAAATAAGCTATATCAAAATCATTTAAAAAAAAAAAATGTAAAAAAAATTATTTTTTTTAAATCGATAAAACGATATTGTCTCGTACCATATCGTGTTTGAAAATATATCGATATATATTAAAATCTCGATATATCGCCCAGCCCTAATTCATTCTAAGGCTTCTGTTTGTCAGTGCATCCTTTTTTAAAACTGCAAAGGTTAAATCTCAGATTGGGTGTTATGGTGGTACTCATTGATGCCCTCTGCTTCAGCTCTGACTCCTCCAGCCACTCCTCCCCACCAGATGTGGAAGCCTTTGGCCCCTGTGGCTCTACTTGGCAAAAGCAGGACTGCTGAGACCCCCAAGTCGAGCCCCTCCAAGGTTATCCAGATAGAAGCCCAGCCTCTGCCCTCGTTCAGGTCCCGGAGTAAACCCACCCCTGCTGCTGCCCCAGTCTCCCCTGAGCTGGCCTGCCTGGATCACGACTACTGCCTTCCCAACAAAGGCACCGCCGCTGCGGACCCAAGCAAGCGCTGGAATGTTAAACAGAGATCCTTTATCACCATTAAGCCAATCCAGGAGCATGCTCCAGCCACCACGAAGCCCCTCCCAGCTGTCTCGAATTTTGTGATTCCAATCAAAAAACAACCACAGACTGAATGCACGGTACAGAAGGTTGAAGATAGGGCGGTGCGAAGCTCGGTTCTGGAGACTCCAGAAGCCTCCCCTTCTCACCAGGGATCCGAGTCAACGTTTGAAGTCAGGAGCCCCAGGAGAGGACATTTAGGGAGGTCCTACCGTCAACATGCATCTTCTCACTCACCCAGCCCCTCATGCAACCCCAGAGGAAGGACCGGTCGGTGTGAAAAAAGATCTCGTCGTTCCCCCAGTCCTATGTCCAGCTGTTCAGACTCTTATTCTTCTAGATCTCGGTCTAGATCTCAATCACGATCACGCTCTCCAGCTAAGAAAAGGTTTGTCCCAACATCCCATTGATAGAGTAACGCAGTATATTTTAAGAGACTGATGGTTAATTGTAGGGGTGTAACAATATATCGTGCCACGAAATTTCGCGATACAAAAACGTCACGATACGTGTCGTGGAGGTGACAACCTGTATCGCGATATTGGGTTACTAATATTAATCTATTGTGTTGACTAGAAACGCGCATCCGACCGCGGCTGCAGCCGCGACCGCGCGGACCAAAATCTGACTCCGCTCAGAAGAAACTAGTCCCGTTTTGCAGTCCCGTTTTGAGCTCTGAACCTTTACTTATTTAAGTCTGGTGTAGAGTTAAGCCTTACCTTATTAAATTAAACCTTTTTGGGGTCGTGAGTAGGATAAACACGGGACAACTTCTGCGTGAGTTTGCGTGTACTTCAATGTCCGCTCAACAGCGTAGGATTTCAGAACATCAACACAGCACCTAGTGCTGTATCACTCCGCCCAATCTAAAACATACTAACAACTGATATACTGACTAGTGTCATTATAGTCCCTGATTTACATCAGAATATAAAGAATATATTTATAAAATCAACCCTGAATTACCAAAATAACCTTCTTAACAAAAATAAATCTCCTCTTACACTTATAAGGTGAGCATGAATCAATCTTTTTTAGGATGTAAAATTGTATGTAATTATTTACTTTTATTTATTTATTCAATTTTAGTTGTTAAATTTCTGGAAAAGAAAAAAGTCAAATCAAACATGAGAGAAACTATTCAGTTTGTGGCAAAATATTTGTACTTGTCTGAAACTGAAGATCATAATGCAAACCTGACATTTACTTTTAGTTCAGTTTGTGGAAAATGGTTGTCCTGGCTTTCTCTTTAAAACTTAAACAGTTATAAAGCATTACAAACTGTAACAATAGAGCAAACGTACAGCATTATTTTGTATTATGTGTCTTTCAAATAAAAGACCTTTTTTTCCAGTCATATATTCCTCTATCAAGGTTGTTAAAAAATACTGCTATAATATCGTATCGTTATCGTGACCTCAATATCGTGTATCGTACCGTATCGTGAGATTAGTGTATCGTTACACCCCTAGTTAATTGTATTTCTTTTGCCTAGGTATCGACGCCGTGACTCGGACAGAAGCTCCGATTCTTCATCCCGTTCCTCCTCGAGATCCTCTGCCTCCAGCTCCCGCTCCCCTCCCAGAAAGAGGAGGTACTCGTACTCATCCTCTCGCTCTGGCTCCTGGAGTCGCTCCAGGTCAAGATCTCTGTCGCCTCAAAGACGAACAACGCGGAGGAGAAACAGACAGTTACGCAGGTGAGGCCTTTATGGGAATAGTAATTACATGGATATTGTATCAGTTTAAGTTAAGAACTATTTTGTTTTTTAATAAATAGACAAGTGACCAAATTTAAATTTCTTTTCTAGCCCCTCATATCAGTCAAGCTACAGTTATAGTTCAAAGACAGATGGGGAAGAGGTGAAGAGGCGTAAGGAGTCAGCCATTGTAAGTTGATGCCGCCCAAGTTTTCAGTTCTGCAGCCACAATTCCAGCATATTACCCACGTGTCTGATCATCTGTCTTCTCTCTTAGGAGGAGCGCCGGGTTGTTTACGTCGGTCGAATTCGGGGAACAATGACCCAAAAGGAACTTAGGGAGCGCTTCTCCTTATTTGGGGAGGTTGAGGAATGTACCCTGCACTTTAGAGACCACGGGTAAGTGCATCTGCTGCCGGTATTGAATAAGCACATACCGTATTGTCCCGAATATAAGACGGTGTTTTTTGCATTGAAATAAGACTGAAAAAGTGGGCGTCGTCTTACATTCGAGGTCTAGACGTTATACCCATTCACAACGCTAGATGGCGCCAGATATCTTTAAAGCGAATACTGAACTTAACTCCCCAGGCCAAAGGAACCCCCGTCATGAAGAAGAAAAATAAAAATAGCAGTAGCATGAAGAAGAAAAATAAAAAATAGCGGTAAGAAAGAAAAGAGAAGAAAATAACAGAAGAGATAACAGAAAAGGAGAAATGTAGCGACAATCTGGAGAAAAGTGGGTGGAAGAAGTTATGATGCAAACTTCAAGATCATGATTTGAATGAGGCAAAATAACAGGCTTTTTCTCTCGAATATATTGTTATAATCATTTGTTTAAGATGTACTGTAATTATTTTCTGTATAAAAATTTAATTTGGTGTTTAAAAAGTATTTTTTCAAATTTGAGTCTTGAAAAAGGGGGTCGTCTTACAATCAGGGTCGTCTTATATTCGGGCCAATACAGTAGTTTTAATTCCATTTGCTTTTATAGTGAGACTTTAATATGACAAGATTGCACTGTCTTTGAACCTTTTTGGTCTCATCTGTGACCTCTTAGGCCAAGCTTCAGTGCTAAAGCAAATTCAAGCTTGTTCATAACTGGAGCTTCGTGGCAGCACCCCCAGGTCGCTCTTTTAAAAGCAAGCTACATTTAAGAACTGGACAATACCTGTAACTGCCTTCTGTGTACTGATGCCAGAGCTTAACGATTGCTCGTGTTTTCAACAGGGACAACTATGGGTTTGTGACTTATTACGATACCAAGGATGCTTTCACAGCCATTGAGAATGGAAGCAAACTGCGCAAACCCGATGAGCTGCCGTTTGATCTTTGTTTTGGTGGAAGGAGACAGTTCTGTCAGGCCAGCTATGCTGACTTGGGTATGCATGTCTTTAAATTCCAGTCACAACCAATGTTTGTACATCTTATCTAGGGCTGTTCGATTAATCGATTTTAAATCGTAATCGCGATTATGTAATTAGAACGATGTTAAAACGTGAAAATTGTAAAATCGATTTTTCACTTTTTTTTTTTTTTTTACCTTGTCTGCACACATATTAATGATTGATACCATATTAATGATTGATGGAAATACCTGCGACAAGTGCCCCATCGGAGAGGCTCTTTAGTGTAGGAGGGGGCGTTGTAACCATGGTGATATACTAACATGCCACCGCTAGACCGGCTCGTGTTCCTTGTAAAAAACTTGCAAATGTGAACAGCAAATGTAATGACTGACATTACACACCTCTACCTCCTTCATGGGTTGCATTATTATTTAGCATGCAAAGACCCAGTTTAGTTTAATTATAAAATGTCTTGTTTTATTTAATTGGAAATATAACTTACTGTATGTTTGCAAGTGCTGATTTGCTGATTTTTTTCAGAGATAAAACTTTATATTTTATTATATTTTTTAAAACTTTTTTTCAACTTATTTTACAGAGTTTTGCACTTTATTCATTCATTTTTGGTTTAATAAGAGCAAAGTTTGCACTTAAAGCCCAATGGGGCAAATGTTCTTTAAAAAAACAGCAGATTTGAAATCATTTCTTTGCCTTTTGTCAATTCACAAAATAATCGTAATCAAAAATCGGATTTTGAGAGAAAAAAAATCGATTTTATTTTTGAGCAAAATCGAACAGCCCTAATCTTATCACAGTGATGGTGTTTTTGTTTTTAAATATTACTCGTGTGGTTTGTAGAATATTTGAAACATTTCCTGTAGTTCCTCCTTAAACTGTGTCCTCAGTACAAGCGACATACAGGAAAACGGTTTGGACTTAAGTACAACCAGTAGCTTCAAATCTGATTATAGTTCATTATGCTTTGAGGCGATTATCACACAGTACTCAGTACAATTTATGATCTTTCTGTTTTTTATTAAAGAAAAAAAACAAAAAACACTTAAGTTGGGCAGGTTTTACAAAATGTATTAATTCCCCTGGTGGCATTAATACATCTTATTTGCCGACCGCCATACAAATCAACCAGAAGCAACTCTGAATAAGTGAGTTATCACCAGAGTTTATCCGGCCAACAATATTACATGCAAGCGAAACTCAATGCTAACACCAGTAAGTCTAATCTTGGTAATGTGATGAACTATGCTTGGCAAGACTTTGCTAAAAGCAACAACAAATTGGAGTTGAGTTCAAGCATTAATGCAAAAGGATGGAGTGTAGCACCCTATAATGTAATAATTTCCTGAAAATGTAATAAGACCTGAAAATGTAATAAAATTTGCACTTAACTCAATTGAAAATGTAATAAAATCCAATAATGTAATAACTTCACCAATAATGTAATAAAATATCCTGACGGATATTGTAATACAATTTTTACCAATAATGTAATACCTTATTACATTATTGGGAATTTATTACATTTTCAGGTGGGTCTTTTTTTTTTTTTTTTTTTTACAAAACGGATAATGTAATACTTGACGGATAATGTAATATATATGTTCATTTTCAGTCCAGAGTTCTACATTTTGTGTTTTAAGTATTTAAGAATGTTATATACGCTGGATTTGAAACACCAGAATGACTATTGGGTTAAATTGCAGACTTTGAGTACCATGTAATAAATTCCCAATAATGTAATAAGGTATTACATTATTGATAAAAATGTTATTACAATATCAGTCAGGATATTTTATTACATTATTGGTGAAGTTATTACATTATTGGATTTTATTACATTTTTGATTGAGTTAAGTGCAAATTTTATTACATTTTCAGCCGTTATTACATTTTCAGGAAATTATTACATTATAGGGTGGTACATGGAGACGATGCAACTTTGGCCTTTTATCTATTTTTGAGGTGCTGGAGATTCAATGTTTTTTTTGGGGGGGGGGGTTTCTTCATGGAATTTGAACATTTGTAGATAATTAGTGACTTAGTAATCACATTTGCCTTTATAATGAGACTATAATATGACAAGATTGCACTGTCTTTGAACCTTTTTGGTCTCATCTGTGACCTCTTAGGCCAAGCTTCAGTGCTAAAGCAAATTCAAGCTTGTTCATAACTGGAGCTTCGTGGCAGCATCCCCAGGTCGCTCTTTTAAAAGCAAGCTACATTTAAGAACTGGACAATACCTGTAACTGCCTTCTGTGTACTGGTGCTGGAGATTCAATGTTTTTTTTTTTTAGGGTTTGTTTTCTTCATGGAATTTGAACATTTGTGGATAATTAGTGACTTAGTAATCACATTTGTCTGCATGTGTTTGTTGTTTTTTCTATCTGCGAGCTTCTGTTTTGCTTATTCCCACTTCCCTCAATATTGTCAGTCAGGTTCCACACATGCTACCTTCTTGTAGTTAATGGCTTTCTAGCCATTTGTACATTTTATACTAAACCTATTTACTTTTTTATAATCAACTTTGGCTATACAATCTCTATAACCAAAGGAGTGTGAACTGCAGTCTGAAAATGTTGACAGCCCGACTACCGGCCCAGTACTAGCTTTGCCTTTTTTTCTTTTTTTAAACTATGCATTACTTTCCATGTCTTTTTGTTTTAATGCTATGCTTTTTTTTCTCTCCTCCTCCCATTCCAGATTCGAGTAGAGAGTACGATGCGGTGCCTACAAAAGGCAAGTTTCATGCACTAGACTTCGACACTTTACTGAAGCAGGCTCAGGCCAATCAGAAGAGGTAGCAGCGGGCCTGCATCACGGAGCAGCTCACACTTACCTCAGAGCCGACGGGTGGCTCCACACCTGCAACACTGTCTTTACTTTTTGGTTGTTGCTTTTATTATTTTTTTAATTTTCTTTCTGCAAGCTAACACCTTCTATTGAAGTGGAAATTTATAATTAAACTGGTAAAATTAAGGAGAGAAAAAAAAAGAATGGAATGAGATTTTTTTTTTTAGAGCTTATTTAAATGTACTATTGAATTTAAATAGTTTGGAGAGAATTGTTTAAAGAAAAATTAGAATGGAAGTCTCTGATGCTTGGGAGATGTAATGCATTTGAATGTGCTACAAGCCTGAATAAAATAAAAAAACATGAAGTGAAATATCTTGTCCAAGTCCCTTTTTTTTTTTTTTTGTAACTGTTAATGAAACAAAATGAAGATAATTTTGAAATGGATCAGTCCAACATGTCACACAAAATATTGGTCTGAAATCTCAATTGTTCATTTTGAGAGCCATCAGGATGCTGCTTTTAACCATCATTCAATTCAAAATGTTTTTTTTTTTTTCATCCCAGAAGGGAAAGTAATTGTTGCAGTAGTAATGATTTAAGTCTCTTGAAAGACTTGAGGTGTGTTGCTGTGGGCAGGACTGTCGTCTGTGTTGCAGTGGATTTGAAGAAGCCTCCGACTGAAGATGCTCCGTTGCTGAATCTCTATATCACTTGAAACTTTTAGTATCCTCCGTAGCAAATGCAAAATAAAATTGATTTTCTGACAAACCTAAACAATCCCCTTACAGAAATGCCCCAAAAAAGGAAAAAGCTGGTTTCTAGAACAGTTCCCAAAATTAAATATATTTTGTCTTTGAAATTACACACTATTACTCCCTATAATCATTGGATAAAACAGGCCGTTCCCACCATAACATCTTAGTAACAACACGGTCAAGGTATTTATACGTTTTTGTGTAAAAGGTGAAAGTTTCATAAATGTGTTCAATGATTTAGAAGAAAAAACTGTTTTTAGCTGACACAAGCTCATGCAGCAACAAATGAACACCTCCCTCTGTTTGAATGTGGTGTTTAGGCTTAGCTGCATTCCTAATATGGACTGGAGCCTCAAGATGTTAAACTGCTGTAGAGATAACGAAATCAAACATCCGCATAGAGCAAAGAATGCAAATGCAATCTGTAACAGTTGTAAGTAGCCCTTTGCAAAAACAAAGATTGTTCGTACGCACTGTGAAGTGCGTTTTAAGTGTATTTCCATTACTGTTTGAAGTATTTTAGCAGTGAAAGACCCTACTCTGCATATATGTCAATTCTTTCTGCTTATGGTGCAAATATTACATGTCTTATGATGATTATATTTACAAAAAATGATTGATAGTCACTGGCAGCCAAATAACCACAAAAACAGATCATTTGATCTATATAGCTGTACTGGTGAACGTGATCTATAATAAAACATGATCAGTTTCATCCACCGCTCTCATCGATCTCTTTCGCCTTCACACATCTTGGTGTTGTTTTGTCACACAGATCCAGTTCTGACTGGTTTGAGCCAGTCCCGTGCGCATGCGCACTCGGTGTAAACAGGAAGAACCGACGGAAAGTAGGCTACATTTACCAAAAAGAGACGACGATGGTCGGACAAAAACCAGCCAACGCCGTGTTTTTATCTACATGCATTTACTGATATATGACGTTATATAGCACCTGGCAAATACTGCTTTCATATCTGGCAGGAAACAGTGGCGTAATCTGTGGAAAAAACCCGAGTCGCTAATACCGTAAGCTGGCAACGCAGTTTTTCCGCCAGCTAAACCTGCATCATTTATTATAGTTTCCTCTTCGGTTCAATTCTTCTGACTCGAGGAGAAAAGTGGTGAATAATGGTTCAGAAAGAGAAGACGCCGGAGACTCCGCAGCTGGAGGCTGAGCCGAGCCCCAGCCCGGTCCCCGGGGAGGCTTGTGCGGAGGCCCCGGGCCCGGCGGAGGAGCCCGTCCCCGGGCTGGAAGCCCCGGACCCCCGCAAGTTCATCAGCGGCGTCGTGGAAGGTAACGCGTCATTTATGGTCCCACGTTAAAGCGACGCGGAGTTACGGGGGCGCGTCGCCGCGTACCCTACGGCGTAGGCTCTGCGTCGGTGTAACGCGGAAGCATAAATCAGCCTTTATGCCTCACATACACATGTGTAGAACACACACCCAGCTATCTTGTTCCTAGCTTTATGCACGAATTGTGCAGTTTGGAATTCCACTATGTCAAATATTTTTAAATGTATTGATTTACTGGAAGCCAATGCTTTGCTCAAAGGTTTAATATCCCAGAAACACCTAGTAGTATCCCATACACCAAAGCCATTTCTAACCAAAATTGTCATTTCAGAACCTTGGAGGTAACACAACATGACACATTACCGCAAATACATTTTTTTGTATATGCTGGCAATGAAAAACAATACAATTTGTTTGTATTACAGCTGTTATTCTTTGCTATCAAGTTGATAGCACTGTCTGTGATAGTCTAAATTAGATTAAGGTTAGGCAAAGGGCATGCATCAGTTCATTCAGGTGATTAATTAAAGATCCAGTCAATAAAATACATGTATTTGTACAGTTTAAAGCATTATTTATGTGTTATTCATGCGTTTTTCATCATAAAAAAGAGCAAAAAAATAATAATAATGCTGATGGTTTCAGCCCCTGATCATTTCTCATTAGCCCCTGATGTCTTTGGATCCTAAAAACGCCCCTGCTATCAACTACCAGGCCAAATACACTTTTTTTTTTCCTAGCACTCCCCTTCCCCTCAAAGTGCTTCTGCTCTTTGTTCAGGCTGCATAAATATACTTATTTACACTATACTGTCTCTATTAACTGCATCTGCTCTATATCTATGTATATATATCTACACATACATACACACATACATACATACAGACACATATATATATATATATATATATATATATATACATATATACATATAAGTATATATATATATATATATATATATATATATATATTAGGGCTGCAACTAACGACTATTTTAATAGTCGACTAGTCACCGACTATTGAGACGGTTAGTCGACTAATTGGATAATTAGTAATTTTTTCTTAAATTTAGTATGTCGCTTTAATTATGTGGCAAATGATAATAAACACAAGAAAGATGGGTACTTCAGTGAAAAATACAGGACTGTCTCAGAAAATTAGAATATTGTGATAAAGTCCTTTTATTTTCTGTAATGCAAAAATGTCATACATTCTGGATTCATTACAAATCAACTGAAATATTGCAAGCCTTTTATTATTTTAATATTGCTGATCATGGCTTACAGCTTAAGAAAACTCAAATATCCTATCTAAAAAAAATGGAATATTCTGGGAATCTTAAGCTGTAAGCCATAATATATATATATATATATATATATATATATATATATATATATATATATATACATACATACACACACACACACACACACACACACACACACACACATACATACATATCTATATATACACACATGCATACACACACATATAATTAGCTGCCCATTTCTGTACATAAATATAAACAAATCTACCCATTCACCCAATAGTGTTATTTCAGGCCGCTAAAAGCCGCTAAACCCCTTCCTCTTTGTACCTCGTGAAAATCATATTTTTATATTTGTTTTTAAACTGGTTCAAGTTCAGACATTGTTTTAATTCTGAATCCATTCGGTTCCATAGTTTAACTCCACTGACTGATATAGAAAATATTTTCATTGTTGTTTGTGTTCTGCAGGTCTTAAAATGTAGAGAACCCCTTAAATTATACCTCTCCTCTCTGTCATAAAACATTTCCTGTAAGTGAGATGGTAATACGTTTTTTCCTAGCTTCATACATGAATTGTGCAGTTTGGAATTTCACTATGTCAAAAAATTTGATTATTAAACTAAATATAATTAAGATATCAAGTGTTAAAGGATGAAATTATTTGTTTTGTTTTCTTAAACTTCTCTTGAAGGGTTGTTTTTTACATGTACAAAAATAACATGTATAAAAAAAAAAATCTATCTGCAGTCAGAAGATCTGCGTCGAAATGTTGCAATAATTCGACATTCCGTTCAGGGGTTTATTGTTGTATTTGGAGGAAATACCAGTCACGTGGTCAGTGTTGGTTCTGAAATGACAATATTGATTAAAATATCAGAAACCTTCAATACTAAAACACCACATTTTAGGATGTTAATTGATAAAAATCCCAGGCTGTATTTGAGACAATTTTGACGAATCACTAATTTCTCTGTAAGTTTTTGCAAACCAAAGGTTTTAAGAAATTATTCCTAAAGAATATTGGATTTTTTTTTTAACCTTTATTTACCCAGGCAAGCAATTTAAGAACAAATTTGTTTTTACAAATGCAGCCTGAACAAAGAGCAGAAGCACTTTGAGGGGAAGAGGAGAAAAAAAGGTGTCTATTTGGCCTGGTAGTAGATAGCAAAGAATAACAGCTGTAATACAAACAAATTGTATGTTTTTCATTGCCGGCATATACAAAAAAAATGTATTTGCGGTAATGTGTCATGTTGTGTTACCTCCAAGGTTCTGAAATGACAATATTGGTTAGAAATGGCTTTGGTGTATGGGATACTAGGTGTTGTGTACCTTTCTGGGATATTAAACCTTTTGAGCAAAGCATTGGCTTTCAGTAGATCAATAAATTGTTACAGGGAAAATAATATTTATGTTTAATATCCCAGACTAGGGTAAAAACGTCCCAAACGCTAATTTGGATGTCTTCTTTAGGGGATTTAATTAATTATATATTTTAAATCGTTCATTTAAAACTAAGAGAAAAATATCAGAAACCCTAAATACTAAACACAAAATTTTTGGATGTTTATTGATAAAAATCCCAGGCTGTACTTGACACTTTTGACGAATCACTACTTTTTGCAAACTAAAGATTTTAAGGAAATTATTCCTAAAAAATATTGCCAAATGGATCTATTTCGCCTGGTAGTTGAGAGCAAAGAATAACAGCTGTAAAACAAACAAATTGTATGTATTTCATTGCCGGCATATACAAAAAAATGTAACTGCAGTAATGTGTCATGTTCTGTTAGCTCCAAGGTGAGCATGTAGCTTTCTAAACAATAAAAGTTGCATGATGGTACAGCCAACTCGAGTGTCAAATTGTCAGTTACAGGAGTTCGGCCGGACAGATAGCATTGCAGACTGTATAGAAACTGAATATATTGTTTTTCATTACAGGCTTTTATGGCCGTCCATGGACAATGGAACAAAGGAAAGAATTATTTCGAAGGTATTGTGCCCTTTTTTTTTCCCCTCTCTCCAAAATGTGCATGTTGATAAAGATCATAGCAGGGTTGTAATACTGACTTTGTACAACACTCAATCTTACAGGCAGCAGAAATGGGGACTCAACACGTATCTCTACGCACCCAAAGATGACTACAAGCATAGAATGTTCTGGCGAGAGCTGTATTCAGTGGAAGAAGCAGGTAGGGATGGGCAGTATGGACTAAAAAATGTATCACGATAATTTCTGGCATTTATCCCGATAACGATAAAAATTACGATTTAAAAAAAAAAAAAAAAAAAAAAAAAAAAAAAAAAATACCAATTCATCTCCACCTTTTCAACTGTAAATCTATCTCGCTCTCAGATCCGCCATGTTTGTTACACAAAAACGTCATCAACGGGAATTTATCTATCTTTCTTTATTTCTTTCTGGCTCATTTCCTTCCTTCCTTTCTTCCCTTCCTTCCTTCTTTCCTCCTGCTCTCTCCTTTCTTCCTTCCTTCCTTCTTCCCTTCCTCTTTTCTCCCTTCCTTCCTCCTTTCCTTCCTTCCTTCCTTCCTTCTCCCCTTTCCTTCCTTCCTTCCTCCTGCTCTCTCCTTTCTTCCTTCCTTCCTTCTTCCCTTCCTCTTTTCTCCCTTCCTTCCTTCCTTCCTTCCTTCCTTCCTTCCTTTTTTCCCTTCCTTCCTTCCTTCCTCCTGCTCTCTCCTTCCTTCCTTCCTTCTTCCCTTCCTCTTTTCTCCCTTCCTTCCTCCTTTCCTTCTTTCCTTCCTTCCTTCCTTCCTTCCTTCTTCCCTTCCTCTTTTCTCCCTTCCTTCCTCCTTTCCTTCCTTCCTTCCTTCCTTCCTTCCTTCCTTCCTTCCTTCCTTCCTTCCTTCCTTCCTTCCTTTTTTCCCTTCCTTCCTTCCTTCCTTCCGCTCTCTCCTTCCTTCCTTCCTTCCTTCCTTCCTTCCTTCCTTCCTTCCTTCCTTCCTTCTTCCCTTCCTTCCTCCTTTCCTTGTTTCCTTCCTTCCTTCTCCCCTTTCCTTCCTTCCTTCCTCCTGCTCTCTCCTTCCTTCCTTCCTTCCTTCCTTCCTTCTTCCCTTCCTCTTTTCTCCCTTCCTTCCTCCTTTCCTTCCTTCCTTCCTTCCTTCTCCCCTTTCCTTCCTTCCTTCCTTCCTTCCTTCCTTCCTTCCTTCCTTCCTTCCTTCTTCCCTTCCTCTTTTCTCCCTTCCTTCCTCCTTTCCTTGTTTCCTTCCTTCCTTCTCCCCTTTCCTTCCTTCCTTCCTCCTGCTCTCTCCTTCCTTCCTTCCTTCCTTCCTTCCTTCCTTCCTTCCTTCCTTCCTTCCTTCCTTCCTTCTTCCCTTCCTTCCTCCTTTCCTTGTTTCCTTCCTTCCTTCTCCCCTTTCCTTCCTTCCTTCCTTCCTCCTGCTCTCTCCTTCCTTCCTTCCTTCCTTCTTCCCTTCCTCTTTTCTCCCTTCCTTCCTCCTTTCCTTCCTTCCTTCCTTCCTTCCTTCTCCCCTTTCCTTCCTTCCTTCCTTCCTTCCTTCCTTCCTTCTTCCCTTCTTCTTTTCTCCCTTCCTTCCTCCTTTCCTTGTTTCCTTCCTTCCTTCTCCCCTTTCCTTCCTTCCTTCCTCCTGCTCTCTCCTTCCTTCCTTCCTTCCTTCCTTCCTTCCTTCCTTCCTTCCTTCCTTCCTTCCTTCCTTCCTTCCTTCCTTCCTTTTATCATTTTTACCGTGAGATACAAATTCTTATCGTGAGGAATGTTTTTGACGGTATATCGTGAACGGTAAAATATCGCCCATTCCTAGAAGCAGGTGACTTGTGATAATAGAGTTTGGGATAATCTGCCCTGAAGTTTTCAACATGAACTGTGCTTGCTACCCAGGACAGTTGCTATTACTCAGTTAGGATTTAAGAAAGGCTCAAAATTGTATTAAGTGAGTGATTTTATGTTATTCATCAAAAATGTTCTTTTTCCAACTATTTTGTAGAGCAACTCATGACTTTGATTGCTGCTGCCAAGGAGTATGGAATAGAGTTCATTTATGCCATTTCCCCGGGATTAGACATTACCTTCTCCAATCAAAAAGAAGTTTCAGCACTCAAAAGAAAACTTGACCAGGTATTGCAACATTTTGTCTTATTTGGAGTAAATGATTGTGTAAAATCTATGTATGTATGTATGTTAGGGGTGTAACAATATATCGTGCCACGATATTGGGTTATGTTAATCTATTGTGTTGACTAGTAACGCGCATCCGACCGACCAAAATCTTACTCCGCTCAGAAGAAACTAGTCCCGTTTTGCGGTCCTGTTTTGAGCTCTGAACTTTTACTTATTTAAGTCTGGTGTAGAGTTAAGCCTTACCTTATTAAATTAAACCTTTTTGGGGTCGTGAGTAGGATAAACACGGGACAACTTCTGCGTGAGTTTGCGTGTACTTCAATGTCCGCTCAACAGCGTAGGATTTTAGAACATCAACACAACACCTAGTGCTGTATCACTCCGCCCAATCTAAAACATACTAACAACTGATATACTGACTAGTGTAATTATAGTCCCTGATTTACAGAATATAAAGAATATATTTATAAAATAATGAACCCTGAATTACCAAAATAACCTTCTTAACAAAAATGAATCTCCTCTTACATTTATAAGGTGAGCATGAATCAATCTTTTTTATGATGTAAAATTGTATGTATTTATTTACTTGTATTTATTTATTCAATTTTAGTTGTTAAATTTCTGGAAAAGAATAAAGTCAAATCATACATGAGAGAAACTATTCAGTTTGTGGCAAAATATTTGTACTTGTATGAAATTGAAGATGCATAATGCAAACCTGACATTTACTTTTAGTTCAGTTTGTGGAAAATGGTTGGCCTGGCTTTCTCTTTAAAACTTAAACAGTTATAAAGCATTACAAACTGAAACAATAGGGCAAACGCACAGCATTGTTTTGTATTTTGTGTCTTTCAAATAAAAGACAATTTTTTCCAGTCATATGTTCCTCATTCAAGGTTGTTAAAAAAATACTGCTATAATATCGTATCGTATCGTTATCGTGACCTCAGTATCGTGTATCGTATCGTATCGTGAGATTAGTGTATCGTTACACCCCTAATGTATGTGTTTATTTATTTTGAGTTTTATTTTTGTACCTGACTCTTCACTTTTCCCATCAGGTTACTCATTTTGGCTGCAAGTCATTTGCCTTACTTTTTGATGATATTGACCACAACATGTGCCCTGCTGACAAAGAAGTATTCAGCTCTTTTGCACACGCTCAGGTTTCCATTACAAATGAAATCTACCAGTATCTGGGAGAGCCTGAAACTTTTCTCTTCTGTCCCACAGGTACCTCAGTTCTAAATACGTTTTTATGTTTTACACATTTGTTTAATCCAAATATGTATTCAATGCTTCTTCTTTTTTTTTTGTCTTGCCCTTGAAATAGAGTATTGTGGAACATTCTGCTACCCAAGTGTCTCTCAGTCTCCCTACCTCCACACAGTAGGAGAGAAACTACTGCCTGGCATTGAAGTATTATGGACAGGCAAGTCAGAAAGTGTTGTGAAATAACCAAAGCCGTTTCTAGTGTTAAGCATAAACAGGGTTTCCGCTGGGTTTTAAAAAGTATTAAAAAGTGATAAATGAAAATTGCCAAATTTAAGGCCATTAAAAGTGTTAAATTCACTGTCAGAGGTATTATTTTTTTTAAAATTGGTATTATTTTTTACCTTTTACATTTTAAGCAGTCTATTTTATTGTCATTCACAAAGTGAAATAAATGTGAAACATCTGGTCAACATCAATGAGTCTATAAATCTGTTCTGTATAGTGTTCTATAAGTCAAAATTTGTATTAATGTTAAAAGGTCCATGATTAACACTTAATGTTGTGACAGTTTTTAAAAAAAAATCTGAAGGTAGTGAAAAAGGTATTAAATTGGTATTAAATTTAACATAAGGATTGCTGTATAAACCCTGATAAAGGCAAACTGTTTCTTTTTTTAAATGTTTTTTTTTTTTTTTTTGAAGGCCCCAAAGTGGTATCCAAAGATATACCCGTGGAGTCTATTGAGGAGGTTTCAAAAATTCTAAGAAGAGCTCCTGTAATCTGGGACAATATTCATGCCAATGATTATGATCAGAAGAGACTCTTCTTAGGCCCGTACAAGGGCCGCTCTACAGAGCTCATCCCGAGACTGAAGGGAGTCCTCACCAATCCCAACTGCGAGTTTGAAACAAACTTTGTAGCAATCCACACTTTGGCCACCTGGTACAAGTCTAATATGAATGGCGTTCGGAAGGATGTGGTCATGAGTAAGTATTATCTGAATCAGTCATGCTCATTTTTTAGTATGGGTCTGATTGTTTATCAATCTGTTTTTGTTTTTGTCATCTCAGCTGATGGTGAGGAAAGTACCGTGTCCATCCAAATCAAGTTGGAGAATGAAGGGAGTGATGAAGAGCTGGAGACAGACATTCTCTACAGCCCACAGCTGGCTCTGAAACTAGCTCTTTCAGAATGGCTCGGAGAATTTGGTGTGCCTCACCAATACAACAGTACGAGCAACCACACTATTATATCTTTTATAGTTATATATGTATATATATATATATGTATATATATATATATATATATATATATATATATATATATATATATATATATATATATATATATATATATTAGGGATGGGCGGTATGGACTAAAAAATGTATCACGATCATTTCTGGCATTTATCCCGATAACGATTAAAATGACGATAAAAAAATACCAATTCAACTCCGCCTTTTCAACTATTAATCTATCTCGCTCTCAGATCTGCCATGTTTGTTACACAAAAACGTCATCAACGGGAATTTATTCTTTCTTTCTTTCTTTCTTTCTTTTTTTCTTTCTTTCTTTCTTTCTTTCTTGCTCATTTCCTTCCTTCCTTCCTTCTTTCCTCCTGCTCTCTCCTTCCTTCCTTCCTTCCTTCCTTCCTTCCTTCCTTCCTTCCTTCCTTCCTTCCTTCTTTCCTCCTGCTCTCTCCTTCCTTCCTTCCTTCCTTCTGTCCTTCCTTCCTTCCTTCCTTCCTTCCTTCCTTCCTTCCTTCCTTCTGTCCTTCCTTCATCCCTTCCTTCCTTCCTTCCTTCCTTCCTTCCTTCTGTCCTTCCTTCATCCCTTCCTTCCTTCCTTCCTTCCTTCCTTCTTTCCTCCTGCTCTCTCCTTCCTTCCTTCCTTCCTTCCTTCCTTCCTTCCTTCCTTCCTTCCTTCCTTCCTTCTTTCCTCCTGCTCTCTCCTTCCTTCCTTCCTTCCTTCCTTCTTTCCTCCTGCTCTCTCCTTCCTTCCTTCCTTCCTTCCTTCCTTCCTTCCTTCCTTCCTTCCTTCCTTCCTTCCTTCCTTCCTTCCTTCCTTCCTTCCTTCCTTCCTTCCTTCCTTCCTTCCTTCCTTCCTTCACGTACGTTGTGCATGGATTTAACGCAGAACCATAAATCAGTTTTACACAAAAACGTCATGAACGGGAATTTATCGTTTTTACCGTGAGATACAAATTCTTATCGTGGGGAATTTTTTTGACGGTTTATCGTGAACGGTAAAATATCGCCCATTCCTAATATATATATATATATATATATATATATATATATATATATATATATATATATATATATATATATATATTTATAGAAAAATCACTTAAAAGTAGAGTGATGATATTCGATTTGAAAGTAACAATGCTTTTTTTTTTTTTTTGTTGTTTTTTTTCAGGCCGACAGGTGCCTCAGAGTGGTGCCAAAAGCACAGTCATTGATGTGTCATCTATGGCAGCTCCTGCACTTTGCTCGACCACATCAGTCACAACGGTCTTCCAGCAGCCCATTATGTCACCAGCAATGCCCCCTCTCTGCCTAGATCCACTTCCACTTCCCATGGAAAAACCCCTTCAGGAAGTAGTGGAGGTGGGTTTTATTGTTGCTCACATTCAGTTGTGGCTCCTAAATAACCCAAATGAGTTTAGGATTCTTACGCTCTCCTATAAACAGGATTTACTATTATTTAGCCAACCTAAGAGTTTCAAGCTATATAATAATAATAATAATAATAATAATAATAATAATAATAATAATAATACATTACCGTATTTTCTGGACTATATGCCGCACCTGCATACAAGCCGCATCCGCTCCATTTAAAAAAAAAAAAAAAAAAGATCTGCAAGCTGCAGATATTTATGTTGTTAGATTAGATATTTACTACATGTACAGAAGGATTTTGAACTGTAAATGATGTACATGTTTGTACCTAAATAGATCCTTTCCTAACTGTCTTTTAAACGGCAGCAACTTTGCTGATTAAAACGGGACAGAACCAAGAGAAAATAACCGGTATTTATTCTATTTATTTATTCAGATCTATTTATCTGTTTGAAATCTGCTTCTACCTACTTCTATCTGCTAAAGAAGAAGTAGCGTATTCTTCTTTGCATTTATTTTGTCTTAGTTTTGATTCTAATTCCGGTTAGAGCGCCCGAGCGGTGGAAGAAAAATCCACAGAATAGCCGCACCTTTGTATAAGCCGCATGGTTGAAAACCTATGAAAAAAGTAGCGGCGTATAGTCCAGAAAATACGGTAACTAAACAAATATTTATTACATGACTGGTAATAATTATGTACATCCATTCTTGGTCTTTCTGAGGGAGTTCTGTGCCTCTGTGATTTGATACAAAACAAACCTTTTTGTTAACTAAAAAGCACCTGTTTGGGTTTATTAACTTTTTTTGTTTCTCTACGCTGTTCAGGTGGACGTGGAGAAAAAGGATTCTGACGAAGAACCGATGGAGATGGTGGTGGAGAAGCTGGAAGAGCCAGAGCCAGAAGCAGAAGTTGACCCAGAGGAGAAACCAGTTAGTCCTATCTTGACTGAGAAAATGGCAGAAGACCTAAAGCCAATGGATACAGACAAGGAGAGTCTGGCTGAGTCCAAGTCCCTGAAGAGTCAATCCAGGAGGACTCTGGGAGTGATATTGCCCCAATGCAAACAGATGATCAAATCAAACAGGTGCTGCAAACATGACGTTTCCTTTTCTGTTTTTTTTTATTTGCCTCTACCTCCAAGTTAAGTCAAAACCCCATTAGAATTTGCATTTATCCCGATAACGATTAAAATGACGATAAAAAAAATACCAATTCAACTCCGCCTTTTCAACTATTAATCTATCTCGCTCTCAGATCCGCCATGTTTGTTACACAAAAACGTCATCAACAGGAATTTATCCTTTCTTTCTTTCTTTCTTTCTTTCTTTCTTTCTTTCTTTCTTTTCTTTCTTTCTTTCTTTCTTTCTTTCTTTCTTTCTTTCTTTCTTTCTTTCTTTCTTTCTTTCTTTCTTTCTTTCTTTCTTTCTTTCTTTCTTTCTTTCTTTCTTTCTTTCTTTCTTTCTTTCTTTCTTTCTTCCTTCCTTCCTTCCTTCCTTTCCTTCCTTCCTTCCTTCCTTCATGACTGGTAATAATTATGTACATCCATTCTTGGTCTTTCTGTTAAGTTGCATTATCTTCAATTTGTGTTTTCAGGAGTTGTTTGTTCCAGGGCTCAATGAGAAACCACTGTTCTCAGCCGAGCCGCTCACACTTGAGGACCTGTGCTTGCTGGCAGAGCTCTTCTACCTGCCGTACGAGCACGGACCCAAGGCCATGCAGATGCTAAAGGAGTTCAACTGGTTACGAGCCAACAGCAGTGTCGTCAGTGTCAACTGCAAAAGGAAGGAGAATGAAAAGGTGGGTTGTTTTATTGAAAGAAAGACAGTGTGACAAGTAGGGTTTCCACCTTTCAGAAATAGAAATAAGGACGCCCTGATTTCAGCAGCGCAGGAGCCAAAAAAAACCCCCAAAACTTCTAAACTGAATCAAAATGTGTTTATTTTATATGAAAAACAAAATGCTTTGATTAAAGTTTAAAGTGCTTTAATAGCATTGAACTTGCAGGACTGTACAGACAGACAACCATACTAGCAACTGAAATATCCTCCTATGCTACGTATGTCCATATCAGCCCAGATGTAGAATATAGATACAGGTGAAGAATATGGTGTAAAAGTTAATTTATTTCAATAATTCAACTAGAATATGGTGTAAAAGTTAATTTATTTCAATAATTCAACTAGAATATGGTGTTAAAGTTAATTTATTTCAATAATTCAACTAGAATATGGTGTAAAAGTTAATTTATTTCAATAATTCAACTAGAATATGGTGTAAAAGTTAATTTATTTCAATAATTCAACTAGAATATGGTGTAAAGGTTAATTTATTTCAATAATTCAACTAGAATATGGTGTAAAAGTTAATTTATTTCAATAATTCAACTAGAATATGGTGTAAAAGTTAATGAAAATACGGTACAAATCGCGTCCCGTATTAGTTCAATACGGACGCAACATTTTTTTCTCAAATAAAGGACAATTCCGTATTTTACGGGACGGGTGGCAACCCTAGTGACAAGAGAATAATGTATAATAAGGTCTAGTACTGATGCATAAATAAAGTAACTGGTGATGGAGGTGAAACAAAATGGTGGAAATGTACTACCTTTACTAGCCATTAGGTGGTGTGGTTATGATTGCTGTGGGGTATGTTTGCTAAAGGCAAGTGTTGACCCTATTTATTTGTTTAAGTAACAGCTTCCCATATTAAGCCACCTACCCTTTTCATTCTTTTTTTACATGTTTTTTTTAAACAAATGACATAGATATTCCACAGTGCAAAAACACAAGTGTAAAGGGTAGACCAAAGCTTTTTAACATTTTCAGTACTTTGATTTTTGATCTTTATTCATCTTGAACAAAACAATAAAAAAAAAACACACCATACATCAACAACAATAATAAAGCACAACCAGTTTTGTTCAAGAAGGGACAGGAAGAAGCAAATGCTTATCTAGTCGGCCCCTTCTTGCAATATAAGAGTATCCGATATATAAAAGAATAATAAATAAATATAATAATAATAATAAATAATACTTACAGGAGAATTTGAGTATACAAGACCATTTGCTTTTTTTTTTAAATTGGATTCAGTTAGATAATACTCAAGTTCTCAAAGCAGGATTATTTTGTTACATTATAAATATGTAATGAATAGAAAATAATGAGCACATAAATTACACCTGGACAAACTGATTAACTTTTGTTTTGTAAAGAAACACACTGGAAAGTGTAAATCATGTACTGTGCTCCTTTTTTTTTGTTGACTTGACTTGTTTCAAACCCCTGTGTTGCATTCAGGTTGCAGAATGGCAGTCACGTGCAGAGAAGTTTGAGGAGATGTGCTGTTCAGTCATCCAGATGTTCACACGACTGTCTAATACAGCCAACCGCACCATCCTGTATGACCTCTACCCTTACATTGGGACATCAAGAGCAACATTTCTATGGTCAAGTCTTTTGTCCAGTGGTTAGGTGTGTATGAAAAGAGCCACAGCTTCCTCACTCTTAGAGCACCATAGCTTACTATCAAGTCTGTTTTCAGAGACACAGTTTTCAAGAAGGAATTGAGATTAAATCAAACACATAAATACTTATTTTTACTGCATGCATTTTACTTTAGTTTTGGACATCCGTAGTTTAACGAGACAAAATTATTATAATTTTGCATCTATTCACATCCGCACATCTGGTAGAATTTCTAATCAAAGACTAAGAGCAGTATAGCTCCTAGTAGGAATGGGCGATATTTTACCGTTCACGATATACCGTCAAAAGAATTCCTCACGATAAGAATTTGTCACGTCGCGGTAAAAACGATAAATTCCCGTTGATTATGTTTTTGTGTAAAGCTGATTTTTGTAAGGAAGGAAGGAAGGAAGGAAGGAAGGAAGGAAGGAAGGAAGGAAGGAAGGAAGGAAGGAAGGAAGGAAACAAGGAAAGAAGGAAGGAAGGAAGGAAGGAAGAAGGAAGGAAGGAAGGAAGGAAGGAAGGAAGGAAGGGAGAAAACAAGGAAGGAAGGAAGGAAGGAAGGAAGGAAGGAAGGAAGAAGGAAGGAAGGAAGGGAGAAAACAAGGAAAGAAGGAAGGAAGGAAGGAAGGAAGGAAGGAAGGAAGGAAGGAAGGAAGGGAGGGAGAAAACAAGGAAAGAAGGAAGGAAGGAAGGGAGAAAACAAGGAAAGAAGAAGGAAGGAAGGAAGGAAGGAAGGAAGGAAGGAAGGAAGGGAGAAAACAAGGAAGGAAAGAAGGAAGGAAGGAAGGAAGGAAGGAAGGGAGAAAACAAGGAAAGAAGGAAGGAAGGAAGGAAGGAGAGGAAGAAGGAGGAAGGAAGGAAGGAAGAGAAGGAAGGGAGAAAACAAGGAAAGAAGGAAGGAAGGAAGGGAGAAAAACAAGGAAGGAAGGAAGGAAGGAAGAAGGAAGGAAGGAAGGAGAAAACAAGGAAAGAAGGAAGGAAGGAAGGAAGGAAGGAAAGGAAGGAAGGAAGGAAAGGGGAGAAGGAAGGGAGAAAACAAGGAAAGGAGGAAGGAAGGAGAAAGAGGAAGAAGAAGGAAGGAGAGAGCAGGAGGAAGGAAGGAAGAAGGAAGGAAGGAAGGAAGGGAGGGAGAAACAAGAAAGAGGAAGAAGGAAGGAAGGAAGGAAGGAAGGAAGGAAGGAGGAGGAGAAGGGAAGGGAGAAAAGAAGGAAGAGGAAGAGAAGGAAGGAAGAAGGAGAAGAGGAAAGGGGAAGAAGGAAGAGAAAAGAGGAAGGAGAAGGAAGGAGAAAGAGAAGAAGAAGAAAGGAAGGAAGAGAGAAAGAAAGAAAGGAAAGAAAGAAAGAAAGAAAGAAAGAAAGAAAGAAAGAAGAAAGAAAGAAAGAAAGAAAGAAAGAAAGAAAGAAAGAAAGAGAAAGATAAATTCCGTTGATGATGTTTTTGTGTAACAAACATGGCGGATCTGAGAGCGAGATAGATTTATATTTAAAAAGGTGGAGTTGAATTGGTATTTTTTTATCGTCATTTTTATCGTCTATCGGGATAAATGCCAGAAATTATCGTGATACATTTTTTAGTCCATACCGCCCATCCCTAGCTCCTAGTGATTATGGCTTCACTTTTGTATTGGTGAGAATCTGGGACCTAGCGGTGAGTTTTAAAAGATAAGTCAGATTAACATAGAGGCTGAGCCAAATGACTTGCTTCCGAATAGTTTTGATTTCATGAATTCCTCTCTCAGACACATTGGTTGTGTTTCTTTTTTCATAAGACTGAATGCCGCTTGCACTGCTAACGTCCTCCCTGTTTATCCCACAACAAACTGCTCCATGTTGATAATGTCTGGATCTGTGTGGAAAAGGCTCCAGCAGGGTAACTGCTGCTTGCTGTGTATCCAGTAACATCATTGCTGCAATTCCAACATAGACACTTGCTTCCATTCTCTGTCTGTGGGGCCGGGAACCAATGGATGTCCCCGCTCCCCCTCCACGCCCTAGCGCGGCATGCGATCTTGGAGAGCAAGTTGCCTCACTGTGGAAGCCATTCTGGTGCATAGACAATTATGGATACGAGATTTGTCTCGTCATGAAGCATACAAAAAAATAGTTTTTGGTCATTTGCTCAATCTGTATCAGTGTGGGTTCATTTGCTGCATAAAGAGATGCAATTTCTTTTTTTTTCCTCTCCGACTACCTGTTGATGGTACACCGTGATACAGATTGAGTAAAAATCACTGTGGGGATAGCATCTCCATCTATTTTTGGAGTATTATTTGATTAGTCTGAAGCTCCAGCATGGCCTGTAGGTTACTCCCTGTAACCCAGTTTCATTCACAGGTTTCTGTCCGGCTACACGGTAAAGCTGAGGTCTCAGCCATCAGTACTACACAGCAGGCAGCATACTCCTACTGGGAAAACCACCAACAAAACAAAAATCACACTACTGGTTTAATGGACCAGTCAGTGATATCAAACTAGGAATGGGCGATATTTTACCGTTCACGATAAACCGTCAAAAAAATTCCCCACGGTAAGAATTTGTCATCTCACGGTAAAAACGATAAATTGAGGAATGAGCCTGAAAGAAAGAAAGAAAGAAAGAAAGAAAGAAAGAAAGAAAGAAAGAAAGAAAGAAAGAAAGAAAGAAAGAAAGAAAGAAAGAAAGAAAGAAAGAAAGAAAGAAAGAAAGAAAGAAATGAGCCTGAAAGAAAGAAGAAAGAAAGAAAGAAAGAAAGAAAGAAAGAAAGAAAGAAATGAGCCTGAAAGAAAGAAGAAAGAAATGAGCCTGAAAGAAAGAAAGAAAGAAAGAAATGAGCCTGAAAGAAAGAAGAAATGAGCCTGAAAGAAAGATAGAAAGAAAGAAATGAGCCTGAAAGAAGAAAGAAAGAAAGAAATGAGCCTGAAAGAAAGAAAGAAAGAAAGAAATGAGCCTGAAAGAAAGAAAGAAAGAAAGAAAGAAATGAGCCTGAAAGAAAGAAAGAAAGAAAGAAATGAGCCTGAAAGAAAGAAAGAAAGAAAGAAAGAAATGAGCATGAAAGAAAGAAAGAATAAAGAAATGAGTCCTGAAAGAAAGAAAGAAAGAAAGAAAGAAAGAAAGAAAGAAAGAAAGAAAGAAGAAAGAAAGAAATGAGCCAGAAAGAAAGAAAGAAAGAAAGAAGAAAGAAAGAAATGAGCCAGAAAGAAAGAAAGAAAGAAAGAAATGAGCAGAAAGAAAGAAAGAAGAAAGAAAGAAAGAAGAAAGAAATGAGCATGAAAGAAAGAAAGAAAGAAAGAAATGAGCATGAAAGAAAGAAAGAGAAAGAAATGAGCCTGAAAGAAAGAAAGAAGAAAGAAATGAGCCTGAAAGAAAGAAATATTCCCGTTGATGACACTTTTTGTATTGGTATTTTTTTTTATCGTTATTGGGTTAAATGCCAGAAATTATCGTGATACATTTTTTTTGTCCATACCGCCCATCCCTATATCAAACACACTAGTCTGGGGTCCTTTTTTGTTGTTGTTTTTAACCCCGATTAGTCCACATGTTTTTCTCTTTAACAGAAGCTTTGCAGCCGGCACTTAGTCACAACCTTCCTGGTTATTTTACTGAGAACACTTACTAATAAATATTTTCTACTGTTTTCTCCCTTCACTATGTACAGATGGAAGAATCCACAGTACAAGTTTCTACTGCTATTGGATCGACAGTGGCCGATGTATGCGCAGTGCAGGCGTTGTCTCTTCCCTTGTTTATGCTTTAATTGAGCTTTGTATTTTATGCATTTACTTTGTATTTTAACTAAATTCGTAAATATATACGACTGTAATGGAGGAAAGGAAGCAGCCCTCCGGATGAAGTCCACATCCTGCGCAGCGATTTTAGGTTTGGATGAAGTGTTAACTCCCAAATTTCTCCCTTTGGCAGCATCTCTAACTTGTTGTTTTTTCTTTTTTTCTGTCAGTAGGCTTTTAGAAATCAGCCTGATGCACCTACCCAGAGGAACTTTTGCTTGGCTTTGAAATGTAATCAAGCCACATGAAATTCATC